>NW_026876283.1:0-19415 GCF_032173495.1 Musca vetustissima
GCCGAGGTGTTCTGTAACACACTTTACACCCATTTGAGGTGTATTCTTTACACTTACATTTCCATAGTGAGAGTGGTGTATTCATGTTTTTTCATATAAAAGAAAAACTTTTTTGAAATAAAAAAGGCACATGATGATAGATTGATATTTTATTATTGCGTATAATTTGTTTAAAACACAAAATGAACATGAAACACCATTAAAAACAAATTTTAAATATATATTAAGATTTGTCTTGAATTTTCTTCAACTGAATTTCTCGCTTAACACATACAGCTGATTTGAAGTAAGGCCGAAAAAGATAGGGTTACCAAATGTTCCTCTTAAATCAATAAACAAATTAATGATATTACAGAGTTTTTCATACATATATTTTATGTTGCGAATAATAAAATATTAAAAAATAATAATAAAATTGTCGTTAGAATTAACGAAATTACTAAAAAATACAGGAACAATGTTAAAAACGAATACAGTTATATTGTATGGCAACACTATTGCCGTTTATTTTTGTCGCAGTTCAAAATTTCAATTCACGTGAGAAGCAGAACAGGTGGTAGCTTCTGAGGTGAAGTGTATGTGTAAAATGAAAAGAACACACCGTGAGTTCCAGAACATACCCGATTATGCGAGATTAATATTTTGTAATTCATTCCGTCGAAGATTTAAATTCTCCGAAATGAAAACTTGGCAAAATGTGGATTCCAAAAAAATGTAATTGAGCTCGACTACCTCTTTGAAAAAAGGACCTGTGTTAAGTATAATCCACCATAATTGTAAGGAAGTTTAAAGAAACGAATGGCTTTGTTGTACCGATTCCTATGTTATCAACCGGGTTACATTCCAACTACCGGAGGCTCATATTTCATATGGATCGACCACTTAACCATCTTGGCCTAGGACCTTGAAAATATAGAGAATAACATGTGACCTTTGCATGGGTTACATTTAGAAACATAGACTTATTGTGCAATGTTCTGTGAAAAAGTTTTATGCCAGACAAAGTCCTCGTAATCCTCAAAATATCGAAAATATTCGGAGTTTTGGTGATTTTGGACAGGTTTTTCAACTAAATTGGCTGTAATTTCCTACGATTGGTTATCATTGGGTATCAAATCTTCCTACTGATCAATGCGGGTATTGGTCCAATTTTAAGGGTAGCACCCATATAGCAATAACCCCATTATTCGGTATTTTGGGGGTTTTAAACACTTTTTTCAAAAAATCAGCTGTAATTTGGTATTTTGGATTCACTACGGCTATAAGATTAGAACTTGAATACCTGTTTCAACAAATTTGAGAGGAATTTAATCATTTAGACGCTTATTGATTAGAAAATGTCTCTAAAAAACTATTAATTTCTTTTTCGAGATGAGCTACATGATCGAAGTTGCAATGAAAAGGAAAGCCAGAGAGATACTACATTCCAACCATTATGCGACGCGTTTCGCCGTTGGTTAAGCGACTCATCAGGCATATTGGGCAATGTGGCTTACAAATGCCATTACTTGATATGTTGTATATATGTTGTATTTCTCGAAAGAGAAATTAATAAAAAAAACATTTACATGAATGATCCTTTGCCCTAAAAGGCATACAAAAAACTTAAAAACTGAAAACTATTAACATTCACCCAAGTTTCCGGGTAGCACCCATATAATGGTAACCCACATAACTATGGGGGGTTTTGGATACCTTCTTTTAACCAGATTGGCTCTGATCCGATTTTTAATAGTTCTCATGGGATGTAAAATCTTCCTAACAAAAATTTCAATGCCACTTTACGGCTTGGTATAGCTTTCGTAGGGCGGTTCCACCCCATTTTTTAAGGAAAAGTTTCTGTGTAGCACCCATATAATGGTATATTCATGCGGTATTTTGTTGGGTTAAGCATTTTTTAACCGAATTCTCTCTAATTTGATTTAAACCAGTAAGGAAAGCTCAAAAGTCGAACGGCGCCGACTATATGATATCCTTCACTATTTTGAGTAAATACAACATTTGGTAATATATACAATATCCTGTAGATAAAACATACATAGCATATTTGGAGGACCATTGAAATGGAAGCTAGCGAAGTTAATGTGTGTTCTACATAGATACTTGAACAAAAAAAAAAACCCAATACACTTATCATTTTTATATGTATGAAGTAAGTTTGCCCGATTGACATGCACAATCGCGCAAACTTGGATTCTTTGGTGTACCATTTGTATGAAAAAGAGCAAAATTATATATGCTATATGTTAATCAGGCCTAATTGAGCATTGAGCATTGAGATCTATATCTAAATCTAAGCCGATTTCAGCAAAACTTCACGGACATCAAACTGGTCATAATTCAGTTCGATATTCAAAATACGGTGTCAATCGGACAAACCTTAGGAGTTTGGGGTACCATTTACGTGAAATCGGACGAAACTATATATGGTATCAATATCTAAACCGATTTCAACAAATCTTTACATACATCAAACTTGGCCTAATTCCGTATGCTGTGTCTTTGTCCTAATCGGAGAAATATTGGGAGTTTGGTGAACCATTTAGATACCATCAGACGTAAGTATACATGGAAGCTATATCTAAATCTGAAAGTGATTCTATACATATTTTTAACAGGAACCATATGTCTATCTCATTTCCTTTTGTCTGTTACAAACATATGCACAAAGACATAATACCCCGTACGACAGTGTGGTGAAGGGTATAAAAATTCTTATGGGGTGTCAAGTCTTCCCACCAAAAAATTAATTAAAAACAATGAAAAGTCGGGCTGTACCGACTATATGATTCCTTTCATCACTTTGGGTATATTCTACATATGTATCCTAACAATTTCATGACAGTGTTCCTTCGAGAATTGAACGAATTGAAATATAAGTGAACCGAATAACATCAATCCATACACATGCCCTTCTGTAACCTATGTTCAATTTCATTTCATTCGGATATATATAGAGTCCTTTGCGTACAATATTTTTAAAAGTTATATCTACATCTGCACCAATAAAAAACCAGTAAGGAAAGTAGTAAAGTCGGACGGGGCCGACTATATGATACCCTTCACCACTATGGGTATATTAAACAGGACTATTAACATGAAATTGGATGAAATAAAATATGTGATATATATCTAAATGTGAATCTACCTATATCTACGTAATACTATGCTCAATTTTGTACATTCAGCAACATTTCAGACAATCTGACAAACATGAGGAGTTTGATGCACCATCTACTTCAAATCGGATGAAAATATATATGGAAGCTATATCCAAATATGAACCGATTCCAACGAAACTTGTCACAGGTTAGGTTATACTAATTTCAGTACGTTTTGTTCCTATCCTATTGATTCCTTGGTGTGTCAATTACTTAAAATCAATCTATAATATAATGGAGCTGTATCTAAATCTCAACCGATTTTCACAAAACTTGTCACACATCTGGACTAAATTCAGTACGCTATGCCAAATTTCGTGCATATCGAAAGATATATGTGGACTTTGGTGCACCATTTACATTAAACCGGACGAAAATATATATGGGAGCTATATCTAAATCTTGACCGATTTTCACGAAACTTGACAGACATCACTCTATGCTCAATTCAGTATGTTATGGCAAATTTCGTGCAAATCGAAGGATATATAGGGACTTTGGTGCACCATTTACATGAAATTGGACGAGACTATACATGGGAGCTATATCTAAATCTGAACCAATTTCCACGAAACAAGGCAGGCATAACTCTAGGCTCAATATAGCGACTTTGGTGCACCATTTACATGAAATCGGACGAAACTATATATGGGATCAATATCTAAATCTTGACAAATTTTCACGAAACTTGGCAGACATCACTCTAGGCTTAATTCAGTACGTTATGCCGAATTCCGTGCAAATCGAAATATATATAGGGACTTTGGGCCACCATTTACATGAAATCGGACGAAACTATATATGGGAGCTATATCTAAATTTGGACCGATTTTCACGAAACTTGGCAGACATCATTCTAGACCTAAATGATTAGGCTGTACAACATTTCGTGCAAATCGGAAGATATATAGGGACCGTTTACATTAAATCGGTTAAATATATATATGGGAGCTATATCTAAATCGGGACCGAAGGATATATAGGGACTTTGGTGCACCATTTACATGAAATTGGACGAGACTATACATGGGAGCTATATCTAAATCTGAACCAATTTCCACGAAACAAGGCAGGCATAACTCTAGGCTCAATATAGCGACTTTGGTGCACCATTTACATGAAATCGGACGAAACTATATATGGGATCTATATCTAAATCTTGACCAATTTTCACGAAACTTGGCAGACATCACTCTAGGCTTAATTCAGTACGTTATGCCGAATTCCGTGCAAATCGAAATATATATAGGGACTTTGGGCCACCATTTACATGAAATCGGACGGAACTATATATGGGAGCTATATCTAAATCTTGACCGATTTTCACGAAACTTGGCAGACATCACTCTATACTTAATTCAGTACGTTATGCCGAATTTCGTGCAAATCAAAAGATATATAGGGACTTTGGGGCACCATTTACATGAAATCGGACGAAACTGTATATGGGAGCTATATCTAAATCTGGACCGATTTTCTCGAAACTTGGCAGACATCACTCTATGCTTAATTCTGTACGTTGTGCCGAATTTCGTGCAAATCGAAAGATATATAGGGACTTTGGGGCACCATTTACATGAAATCGGACGAAACTATATATGGGAGCTATATCTAAATCTGGACCGATTTTCTCGAAACTTGGCACACATCACTCTAGGCTCAATTCAGTACGCTGTGCCAAATTTCGTGCAAATCGAAAGATATATAGGGATTTTGGTGCACCATTTACATGAAATCGGACGAAACTATATATGGGAGCTATATCTAAATCTGGACCGATTTTCTCGAAACTTGGCACACATCACTCTAGGCTCAATTCAGTACGCTGTGCCAAATTTCGTGCAAATCGAAAGATATATAGGGATTTTGGTGCACCATTTTTATGAAATCGGACGAAACTATATATAGGAGCTATATCTAAATCTTTACCGATTTTCACGAAATTTGGCGGACATCACTCTAGGCTCAGTTCAGTACGTTATGCCAAATTTCGTGCAAATCGAAAGATATATAGGGATTTTGGTGCACCATTTACATGAAATCGGACGAAACTTTATATGGGAGCTATATCAAAATCTTTACCGATTTTCACGAAATTTGGCAGACATCACTCTAGGCTCAATTCAGTACGTTATGTCCAATTTCGTGCAAATCGAAATATATATAGGGACTATGTTGCACAATTTACATGAAATCGGACGAAACTATATATGGGAGCTATATCTAAATCTGGACCGATTTTCTCGAAACTTAGCACACATCATTCTAGGCTCAATTCAGTACGCTGTGCCAAATTTCATGCAAATCGAAAGATATATAGGAATTTTGGTGCACAATTTACATGAAATCGGACGAAACTATATATGGGAGCTATATCTAAATCTGGACCGATTTTCACGAAACTTGGCAGACATTATTCTAGACCTAAATGATTAGGCTGTACCAAATTTCGTTCAAATCGGAAGATATATAGGGACCGTTTACATTAAATCGGTTAAATATATATATGGGAGCTATATCTAAATCGGGACCGATTTTTCCCAATTTCAATAGGGTTCGTCCTTGGGCCAAACACATAAGCTGTGCCAAATTTCATCCAATTCGGATCATAAATGCGACCTGTACTTTGGTCACAAAAATACATGGACAGACGGACGGACGGACATGCATAAATCGACTTAAAAAGTGATTCTATGCATATTCTCAAAAGGAACCATGGGTCTATCTCGTTTCCTTTTGCCTGTTACAAACATATGCACAAAGACATAATACCCTGTACCACAGTGTGGTGAAGGGTATAAAAACGCAATAACGTCATTATAGTCTCAAATTGATACGATGTGCAAAATTTGGTGTCAATCGGCCATACATTAGGAGTTTGGTGCACCATTTACATTAAATCGGTCGAAAATATATGGGAGCTATATCTAAAACTGAACCGAGTTTTACGAAACTTAACACACACCATTCCAGACCAAATTCAATACGCTATGGTAAATTTCATGCAATTCGCAATGTATATAGGAACTTTGGTGTTACATTTACATTATATTGGACGAAAATATATATGGGTGATATATCTAAATCTGAACCGATTTTCTCCAATTTCAATAGGATTCGTCATTAAACGAACCTGAGCCAAATTTTATCCAATTCGGATAGTAAATGCGTCCTGTATTTTGTTTACAATTTAACATGACAGATGGACGTATGGACGGACATGCATGAATCGACTCAGAAAGTGAATATATGCATATTCTCAAACGAACCATGTGTCTATTTCGTTTCAGTTTTGTCTCTTACAAACAGATGCACAAACACGTAATACTCTATACCACAGTGTGGTGAACGGGACTGTTTACACCGTCCCGTTTAGGTTTTCCCACTAGAGTGTCTGTAATTGGGAACACTATTTTTCGGAGTGTTACCACCTACTATCACATAATATCAAAATGTCCCGATCGAATTTTAAATGCACTTCAATTGCTGGAGGGTATAAAAAGTACGCCTTGGCCGAACTTAACGACGTTTTTACCAGTAAGAAAAACTTGACGAACCGAATATTATACCCTCCCCACGTTGGGTATATACTAAAGATGCCCCTAAGATCTATAGTTTCATATTTAAAGTAATATTTAATTTTATATTTAAAAGTTTCATATTTAATATTAATTTAGTTTTCCCAACCTACTTGAGGCAATTTATAATGGTCTTGACCTCAGGAATTTTGAGTCGATACCTCATAGTGGAATGTATAAAAATTTGGTTGTTGGTGATCCTAAAATGAATAAATAATATTAAAAATCTAGCATATAGGTAAATTTTTTGACCTGATCTATGTATATAATGTTTTCACCATAACATAACACACATCTTCTAATTGGTTAGAAAGTAATATTACGATTTCAAAGGAGTTGTCTTAGATAATTTCTTTGCGAGTTGCTCAAAGCAAAAACCAGACAGGCTTCAAAATCGAAAGTTGCCTGAAATTTGATCCAAAGACCCATCTCGATGATGTTTTAAAATTGAAATGTGTATATTCGATTTCACTCAATGCATTTTATTTTAAAATATTCCCTTATCCAACATATCATATATCATGACTTCGCCCTATGACAATATTGTCATTCGTAGTTATTAATACGACCTTTCATATCCAAGAGGAAATTTTTAAATTCTATACAATTTTTTCTGGGTGTTATGCTGAAATAACCATTGACCAGCGAATAGATTTTGGAAACTAAATGAATCTGTTGAAGACCACCCATAGCAATGGCAAAATAAAAGGAATGCTTGAGTTTTCTTTAGATATTCTAGTTTGTCGACAAATAGCTGTTCCATTTACAGAATTGCAAGCAGTAGTGTTTTGGTTTCGGCCTATATGTTGATAATCTAGTTTTTTTGTTTTTCTTCAAATCGTGGCAATTCGCAACTTGTAATTGGACACAGCATGACTCATAGGGAATTAATGAGTTAAAGTTAAAGTGAATTTTGGTGAAATTTCTAACAAATTTATTTACTTCATATGAAAAGTGGACCAATGAAAAGTAATTTTCAATCGATAATGACTAGTAACTAGCTCATATGAAAGATATTGAGTAAAACAGAAGAAATAAATTGAATATGAGATGTATTGTCACCAGATCAAAAAAAAGTTAGATTATTATTTTGGCAATTTTTATTTAATATGGTAAAAGTCATTGTCATCAGGATGTAAAAAATTATACCCTACACAACAAGGTATTATAGCTTTGCGCTATAAGTATACCGATCGTAAAATCTCGATTAGCTGAGTCGATCTAGACATGTTTGTCTGTCCGTCCGTCTGTCCATTATAATTTGTAAACACGATACAGGCCACAATTATGAATCAATCTTCACGAATCAATCTTCACAATTATATTATATTTAGCAGGTCAAATTGACCAACTACTAAATTTTTGTCGGGTTTTCTGGTCGCTCCAGAGGTTACAATTATGGCCCGAACATGGCAAAATTTTACATGGAGAAGGGGATCGGGTCAAAGAATAAGCATCCCTTGGTCAATATTTAGCGGGTCAAATGGACCCTGACTTTTGTGAGAGAAATTTGTATTCTATGGCGAATATAGTTACGTCCTTCAGTGGTAATAAGGCCAAAATTATAAGCCGAACATACTGTTATGTTCCACCTACTGTGGCGCTGTGGTTTGTAGACCAGCCAGCTCAGTAGCCATCTTTGGGGAGGTTCTCAACCCTTAACCATCAGCCCGAGGGACAAATAATTACCTATTTTAAATTGATAAACAAGACATAGAAACATTACACTTACAAAATGAAACACGATACACCATCAACAAAGAAGCTTGGCGTTGATGCTTCCACACAGTGCCCACCCAACCTTGACGGCGAAGTGAATCTGGACAAGAAAATTAGAAGGGATATACTAAATATTAGTAATATTCGGAAAATATATCAGTGTAAGTAAGAGGTGCTGTTGACCTATAATCGGAAAAGAGGGTGCAAATATCACGAAATATTGCCCAGGCTCAGAATAAAGCGCTGAAATTTGGAGTTCCATGGTAGTTGTGTAGGGCACCGCATATTCGGCCCCGTCCGACTATACAGCTCCGCTCATTGCTTTTAATTAGCAACGGATTTATATTTAAGAATATGATCATTGCCGGCAGACATTAATTATTCCCTTGTGATCTATATTTTACTTTCTTCTTTAAATACTTAGTTCCTAAATAAACTAATCAGATCACTTGGCAACAATTTCTCTCCATAAATATCTCCAGCAAATGCTGTTTTTGTTTTTAGTTCGTGGCATATATACATTAATACACAATTGACAGAGAAATTTACAAATTGACATCGCCCCGGTCAACATAAATTTTTCGATATTTGAAATTTATCCTTGTTGTAGTATTGTATATCTACTACAACAACGACAACAAACATCTATTAGTACGACTGTATAAACTATCACAATGCTTTGACAAGCGAATGCCTAACATTGATGGAATTTGCAACGCCTTTCGTTTTTTATTCTTCTTAATGCTGAATGGATTGATCTGCAACCATTGCCTCAATTTGGTATACATTTGTGGCATGCAACTTTTACAAGGAGATGTAAAAGAAATCACACATTGAAGCAAAGGAGACAGTGATTTCAGTTGGGGTTTATGTGGCATAGATATAATGGACCGATTGGAGAAGGAAAAAGGAGGAAAATACAAAATTCGGACGTCGTCGATTCCCTACACCACTAGGGATATGTACCACTAAGGATATACATATTAATCTAGGCTATATTTAGTATTTAGTATTCGTCGCAATCAGACGAGCGTATTTATAGGTATTGTGTGCACCATTTAGAAAAAATAGCAGTAGCAAATATATATTAAAGCTATATCTAAATTTGGTTCTATTTCCACAAAACATTACACACGAAATTCTAAACATATTTCAGCGAATATGTTGTCTCAGTCGAAGAAAAATGGCGAACATTTAAATAAAATCGAATGAAGTGATATATTGTAGATATATACAAATCTGAACTGATTTGAACCAAATTAAATACAAATGTTAGGTATTTCATGTACAATTTACTTTAAGGGGACCCCCCCATTCTCGGGGTCAAAATTTTTGTTGATATAATTCGAATATACGCTGATTAAAGAATGTCTCTACAAAATGTCAAGTGGAAATCTCAAGAACTCTTGAAGATATATCCGATTTATTATGTCAGCATCAAGTGACGACTGAAGGGCTTCTCAAATTTTAAACGCGTTTTCTCTAATTTTTTTTTTGCGAATGGCGGGCACGATAACTCAAAAACTAATAACCCGTATGAACTAGGATAAAGCCAATCGGTGAAGATCTTCCTTATTTTTTAACCTGGTTTTTGGTAAAAAATCGGCGATTTTCCAAAAATATTTTTTTCAAAGGTCCACCATTTTCCTAATTTTAGAGCGAAATCAATAATCCTAGTTCATACGAGAGCCAGACATGTACTCTTTCTAACGCCGTTGGAATTTTCGGATTCCGATGTTCCAGTGAGAAGTTATCATGCCCGCCATCAAAAATAAGGACTTTTCTTTAATTACAAAAAACAACAACAAAACGATAACAAAAATTTTTTGTAAATTATTTTTCCTCTCTTCTCATATCAGCGTCTTGTAGAGTGTGCGATTGGTCTGGTGGGAGGTGACCTTGCTTTTGAATTGCTTACTCAGACCATAGTAGCATCTGCTGGTCAACAATATCCTTCTCCGAATTTCAAACTGATGTCATTAATTTTATTTATGGCGTTACCAAGGTATATACAATCTTTAACTACCTCGAAGCTGTAGTTCTCAAGTTCCACAGTTGATCCGAGTCTACTGGACGTCTTGTGCGTTATTACCATCAGCTTGGTCTTCTCGCCACTTACTGCCAAACTCACTTTGGCAGACTCCTTCTCAATTCGTTCAAAAGTGACTGTTGCCGCTCACAATGTTGCACCTATTATGTCGTCGGCGATTAACATATGATGTTTGGTGTACAGAGTGCCATTTCTGTTCACATTTGCATCTCGTATGACCTCTTCCAGCAGGATGTTAAACAGGTCACACGACAAACTGTCACCCTGCCTGAATCCTCTTTCGGTATTGAAGGGCTCCGAGAGGTCCTTTCCGACTTTAACAGCTGACCTTGGGCCAATTAAAGATATCCTGCATAGTCGTGTTAATTTTGAAAGAATGCCAAACGCCAACATGACTTTAAACACCTCTGAACGAATGGGGCTGTCGAATGTGGCTTTATAGTCGACGAATAGGTGGAATGTGTCGATGTGTTTTTCGTGTGTCTTTACCAGGATTTGGCGCAGGGTGAAAATGTGGTCAATAGTGGATTAGGCAGGCCAGAAGGCTTCAGTGCGATGGGAAGGAGACTTATTACTCTATAGTTGGCACATATCGACTTGTCTCCTGTTTTTGTGCACGGGGCAAAGAATGCTGCGGTTCCAATCATTGTGTATGCATTCCTCTAGAATCTAAATTATTATCGGGACAAGGAGAGCTTTCGTCAAGCAGGTGGGTAAGTTGAGGGGAGAAAGCTTCTGCTACCTGTTGTGTTTGCAACTTTTCGACTTCGAGTTTCCGTGTTGTGTTAGATCGCACCTTTGCTGCAGCATTAAGACCAGTGCGAACATTGGTTGCTACAAGGTAATGGTCCCAATCGATATTAGCTCCTCGTATCGATCGAAATTCTAAATTACTGGATTAATGCCTTCGCTCTATGATCAATTTGATTTGTCACTTTTCGATCGGGAGAAATCCAGGTGGCATTGAGTACATCTAGATGCTCGAATCTGGTGCTGCTAACTATCATGTTTTTTTGCTACCACAAAGTCAATCAACCTCATGCCGTTGTCGGCGGTTTCTTCATGAAGGCTGAATTTTCCGACAGAAATATTTCCGCTTCCGATTTTTACATTAAAATCTCCTAGAAGAATTTTAATGTTTATATTAAAATTGTTAGAGTTGTTGGTTGAATGTTGGTGTCGCCCCATAGCGTCAAGTAATGTCATCATTATTAGCTCTCTTTAGATATAGCCTCATATAAATTTACCCTCTAAATTACAGTATTTTGAGGACTTTAGACACACTTTCCTACCATGAGTTATCAATATAGGTAAATTTTGTTAAAATATTGTTTATTGTGCTTTGGGATTCACAACAATCGCTTGGATAATTTGTCTGTATAAGCCCTAGTGTATAATTGGTATGATCCCTATATTATGATCCCGCCCATTATTTATAACATTATTAGTCGTGAAAATGTAATATATAGTTCCTTTGATGGAATTTTTAGGAAATGTTGCTATCAAAAGAGGCTACAACTCATTATTATTGTGGTTTCCAGTAGTTTCCAAGATTGGAAAACATGGTTTGCATATACAAATTTCGTTAGCTATTGCTGACATCAGAGGAACTGTCAGCATGCCTGTAGTGGAGGGTATAAAATGGCTCAACCGAACATAATGCCTTTTTCACTCGTCATATTTATTTTTTTTTAAAAGCATTTAAATTGTTTTAAAAAATTGATGCCCTTCGAAACTCCTGTGTAAAGATTGACTTGCTATGATATCGACCTAGTTGGTCACTGTATGCTTGCCACTAACAATTGTCTCCTTTTTATGGTTTGATTAATCATTATGGTCATGTCATTCACTCACGAATTGCACACATACACACAGACTCACATTGTCACACCACCACCTTGACACTTGCTTAATTCAAGCTAATCATTTGTAACCAATGTAATGGCGAATTTCAATTTGACCATCACCATCATCGCCACCACCATCACTTTGGGTCGTCCAGTGACTAGTGGATAACTACAAAATAGCAAAAAACGAAAATACTTCTTGTCGCGACTTGTCGTCACTTCGTTGGAAGAGAAAAGATTGTCGCCGTCAATATTGCTACTGCTGTGTGACTCGGTTTGCCGTCACACTGCCGCATCAAGTCACACTTAAACGCATACTTTGGTGTCACTTTAAGTTTAGTATGTGTAGTTTTGTTGTTGCCGTTGTAGTTTTTTCTTCTTCTTCGCGGTCATGTAGTGCAACTTACCTTTTGCTTCCTTCACATACCCATGGTGGCATAGCGATGCTCGATTTGCCGCCGCCATTCATTGTCGACAACTTGCTGCCAATTTGGTTGGTCGTCGTTTGGTTGGCGAGTGTGTGTGTGTCTTGGCCTAATGTTACGGTAGTAATTGTTGTTGACATGTTAAATGACACGTTGCTATGTGTGATCTGCAATCATTTTTGGTATTTTTTCGGTTTGCAAGTTGCAAAGTAAGTGTGTGTATATGGTTGGTTCTTGTCGACCTTTTTTGCGTGATTGCCGTTGTGACTTGTACTTGTTGTTGTTGTACTTGTTATTGTTGTTGACAATGAATTTCTATAAATTAGTGTCAATGTGAAGATCATTGTTGTGCACCAATGCTAGTCTGACGGACTGTTGGTCAGCAGTAGAAAGGCGAAAAAAGTCTTTAAAATGTGATAAACGTTTTTGAAATATTTTCATAAACGTTTTGAAATTGTTTAATTTTCGGTGATTTTGTTTTTTAGTCACAGGTATATCAAGACTGTGGAATTCACTTGTTCAGGTGAGTGACAGTTGAATAAAAACATTTTGTAATTTTCGTTGAATGTATGATATGACCACAAAGAGGCACCTAGGCAAACATGTATTTTGAAACGCGCGTATTTATATTTTTTAAAGTCCAACACAAGGGAGATTTAAAAAAAAAATCTAGATTTAAAGGTCTATAAAAATATTTCTTCGAGTTCCAGCATAACATTAAATATTTTATACCCCACAGAACTATGTTGTAAGAGTCTAATAGCTTTGTGTGGTCCCAAAAGTTGGTAACGCCGCAAATATTGGCCCAATGCCCAGATTTTAGTATACCGAGCATCATATCTCGACTAGCTAAGTCGATCTAGACATGTGTGTCCATTATAATTTGTTAACTCTATACAGTCACGAAATTTTGCATGTTGGGTTCTGCTCAAAGAAGACCCCAATTGTTATATTTAGGGGACGAAATAGACTAAAAACTTTATTTTTGGCTACAATTACGACCCAAACATCATGGGGTAGAGGATCGGTCCAAAGAACAAACATGATTATTTTGATAGAAATCGTTCATTACATAGCGGGTCAATAGAACCAATACTTTTGTGTGAAAAGTGATAAAATTTGTATTCTATGGCATATATATGTACTCCTGAGTGACATAGCCTTTGGATGTTGATAACATATCGAAATGTAGCGCAGATGGCTAATTTTACATGGTGTTCCGGTTATGGACGACGCCTATAATTTTCGATTACGATTAGATGATATATCGTGGATGAACGATGTAACGAAAACGTTATGTTTGTTGCCATAATTATAACCTAACATCACAAATTTTCCATGGGGACGGCGATCTGACCAACTAATTAAATGTACCAAAACTTTGTGCAAAAAAAAATTTGAATTTTATGGAATAAATTATTACTCCGGGAAAGCATGATTTTGAATAGATGTCTCAGAAGACCTATTGAAATCTAATCGGTCAAAAGGGAGAATAGAGATCCGAAGAAACTAAAATCTCAATGGTAGTTGTGTATGGTATCATGTAGTCGGCTCGATTCTACGGTCAAACATAACAGTAAAAATAAAAGTGAGGTTAATTTTTTCAGGGTCCATCATAACATGATTTTAAAAACAATGTTCTAGCGTGAGCATGAATATAAAATATTAGGTTGGGGAAAAAATTCCAGGCCGGTCATCGAAAATGTTGATAAAATCGCAGAAATGATCGAAGTTGCCCGGCATGTTTGCAGTATAAAATCGCCCAGGAGCTAAAAATCGATAATAAAGCTCGATGTTTGGGTGCCACACCAATTAACAGAAAAAATAGGATTAATCGAATTTCCATCTGCGAAGTCTTGACCAAACGGAATGAGAAAGACTCATTTCTTAAATGGATGGTGACTGGAGATGAGAAATGAATCACATGCGATAACCCTGTGCGAAAGCGATCGTGTTCAAAAAGCGGTGAAGCACCTCAAACGGCGGCCAAACCAGGACTAACGGCCAGAAAGGTTCTACTATGCATTTTGTGGGACGGGAAGGGTATTTTTTATTATGAGTTGCTTCCATATAGCCAAACACTAAATTCTGATTTAGTGGCCCGCAGGAGAGGTGTAGTGTTCCATCAGGACGACGCTAGGCCACACACTTCCGCCTATTTTTCCTGCACTGCAAAATTTCTTTAATGATAAAAAATTGGTATCTAGGTAGGATTGTGAAAATCGACTACTAGATATTTTTGCAAATAGAGAGCAGGTCTTCTATGAGAGAGGCATTATGAAGTTACCTTTAAAATCATACGACAAAAAAATCATATTTGGCCGAAATCGGACATTCCGAAGCATTTTAAATAAAGTCCTATAGTTCATATGTTATGTGTGGGGCTACTCGAAAAAATTGCCCTATATTTATAATTATAAGTGAAGAACTTTAACATCCAATAAAAACTCAATGCACAAAATTTCAGTGAATTCGGTTAAAAACGCGCTTAAGAACCCCAAAATGTCGAAAATTGGGGTTACCGTTATATGGGGGGCTATCAGAAAAAGTGTACCGATATTTATAGTTTTTAGTGGAGAATATTGGTACCCAACAAGAAACCAATGTACCAAATTTCAGCGAATTCGGTTGAAAAAATTTGGCGATCTATCTCAATTCTTTTAGACGCTAGAGTGATTACATCTGACGGACATGCTTAAATCGTCATGATCAAAAATATATGTACTGATCAAGAATATATAGGGTCGGAAATGATTATTTCGATGAGTTACAAACGGAAAAATAAAACTAATATATCCTCCATACTATGTTGAAAAATTATTCTTCAAGGATTAAAATATTAAACCAGTGAGCGGAGTATAGTCGGTCGGGGCCGACCATGTGATACCCTACACAACTTCCATGAAAATCTAACTTTCTGTGGTTATATATTCTGAACATGGAAAATATTTCGCTATATTTGCACCTCTCGACCGACTAGAGGTCAACAAATATTACTAATATTCAGTACATTCCTTCTAATTACTTGTCCAGATTCACTTCACCGTGGGTTGTGTTATAATGTTCGGCTTTCAATTGTGGCATATATATCGACTCGAAAAAGCGCAACAAATTAAGTTTTCGGTCCACCTCGTCCCAATATTATTATCTGACCATCAACGAAAATTATAGGCGTTGTCCTTGACCATACCTGGATCCTCATGGAAAATTTCAAAGCGATCCGCGCTATATTTCCGCCTCTAGTGTGGTGATGTGTTACTAAATAATATCTGAGTACGTAAGCATTTTCAAATATTTAAATGTAACTTCCACATCCGAGTACATACGACGACATTATTGGTATCAATTTAGAGGTCAACCACTCCTCTTCGATATACTATCAACTTCTCGGGACTATGTCCGTCAGGAGTAAATATATACACTATAGAATGTTTGTATCGTGTTTACAAATTATAATGGACAGACGGACGGACACACATGTCTAGATCGACTCAGCTAGTCGAGATATGACATGAAATTGGACTAAATTAAATGTTTTAGTCTATCCTAACTTCAGTATGTTGTGAAAAATTTCGTGTCATTCGGCCTAAATTTGACTCATTGGTGCACAATTCACTAAAAATGGGACTAGAATATATATGGAAGATATATCTAAATCTGAATGGATTTCCATAAAACTTGGCACACGTTAGACTATCCCAATTTCAGTCCGTTGTGCAAAATTTCGTGCCAATCGGCCTAAATTTGACACTTTGGAGCACAATTCACTGAAAATCGGACGAAAATATATATGGGAGCTATATCTAAATCTGAACCGATTTCAATAAAACTTGGCACACATTAGACTGTCCTAACTTCAGTACGTTGTGCAAAGTTTCGTATCATTCGGCTTCAATTTAACTCTTTGGTGCACTATTTGCTAAAAATCGAACGAAAATATTATGGAAGCTATATATAAATTTAAACTGATTCCAATGAAACTTGGCACACCTAAGGCTATCCAAATTTCAGTCCGTTGTGCAAAATTTCGTGCCAATCGGCCTAAATTTGACTCTTTTGTACACCATTTTCTAAAAATTGGACGAAATTTTATATGGGAGCTATGTCTAAATCTCAATCGATTTTTCCCAATTACAATAGGTTTCGTCCTTGAGCCAAATGGATCATAAATGCGACCTGTACTTTGTTTAAATTTAACATGAACAGACAGACGGACCGACATGCACAAAAGGACTCAGAAAGTGATTCTATGCATATTCTCAAAAGGACCCATAGGTCTATCTCGATTCCTTTTGCTTGTTACCAAAATATACATAAAGACATAATACCCTGTACCACAGTGTGGTAAAGGGTATAACAAATATTCGTCCAATGGTCAAGAATATCTCTATTACAGATATACCACTGACACCAAGTTTGCACATTTCGGTATTTCGATTTTTGATCACAACACAACTTCTCAAATTTCTTATTTCCCCATTTTAACTTGTGCTAATTTTAGCAACTTAGAACCAAATCGTTGAATACAGACAGATTTCAGTAGCAACAAAAGCACTTAAGATAAGAGCACTTCTGTATACAACATGGTCTTCATGAAAAAAGTTAAAATTAACTAAAAACGTGCAACGCCATCCATGCTGCCACACCGGCTATTCTTGGTAACATTGACCGATTTAATGACTTAAGCATCATTCAAAGGAAAAAACGTCGGCTTTGCGCACTTAAACGCGGCCAAAATTGTTCCTTGTAATTGATGTTTACCTGACAATTTGCACCATACATATATTAAATTACAGGTGTATGTATTGGCGATTGCCCTCTTAATGCAACAATGTTTTACTTGGATTAGATTTTTTCAAGCTGAATATAATTGCGAGGGACTAGCCGTCATTATAATATTGTTGTTAGGATTTTATTATTTGGTATGAATATTATCCTAATCAAAACTAGTCCTCTATCGATATATTTAAGTTTGCCCATGGCTTTATTTCAGTTATTCATCGCTTATACATCCTGCTAATGATGCTTTCTATTTTCTAAGTGAATTGAATAAAAAATGCACCACAATTCTGAATATCGAACATTGAACATTGCTGTTCATAATGTATATTACCGAAACGTTTTGCATCGAAAAAATAGTATTGTTTTCCATAGAAAATGTATTCAGTAGCATTAATAACATTCGAAGTGAACATTATCGTAAAGGTCAAAATGTAAAAGAAACGAACTGTATTACACGTGACTCAGCCTGAAATGGTGACGAAGGTGAGTTAGAAAACATCGTCCTAACATCTGTCAGCCAAAAATGAAAATTCATTCATATCTTTGTAGTAGTTGTGTGTTTAACGGTGAAAATGATGATGATGATGTGGACGTTGGTGGTCGTGGAAATGCATGCGTTACCAAATATGGATGATTTGTGGCACAAATTCACATGGAGGAGAAATTTAGCAGGCAGTTGGAGATACGAGGATGGGTAAATATGCTGACCTTAAACTGAAACAAACCAGCCACGATATTGTTAAATGCGGTCGGGTTAATTCAATGATAGACTAACCCATGCTGGGCATTTCCATTTGATAGCCCTTGTTAAACTTTGAGTCAATTTAACATACTTAGGTCTATCATGCTCCATTAAGTGAAATCGGACGAAATTGTACTAGGAAAATTATATAAATATATAAAAATATTAAAAAAAACAGTGAGCGGAGCAGTATAGTCGGACGGGGCCGACCATATGATACCCTTCACAACTACCACGGAACTAAAATTTTCTGCGGATTTACATTCCGAGCCTGGGCAATATTTCGTGATATTCTTACCCGATTAGAGGTAAACAGCACCTCTTCATTACAACTGACATATTTCCCGAATATTACTAGTATTCAGTACAGCTATTGTCCAGCTATTGTCCTTACACTGACATATTTTTCGAATATTACGAGTATTCAGTACTGCTATTGTCCAGATTCCCTTCACCGAGGGATGTGTTGTGATGTTCGGCTTTCATTTGTAGTCTATAGATCGACTCGAAAAAACACAAAAAATTAAGTTTTCGGTCCACTTCATTCCAAAATTATTATCTGGTCATCACCGAAAATTATAGGCGTTGTCCTTGACCATAACTGAAACCTCATGGAATGTTTCAAAGCGATCAGCGCTATAGTTCCCCTCTGTAGAGTGATAATGGGTTACTAAATAATATACGAATACGGAGATACCTGTAAATATTTAGGTGTAACTCCCACATCCGAGCACATACAACAATATAATTGGTATTAATTTAAAGGTCAACCACTCCTCTTGAATAAAATATAAACTTTTCGGGTCTATGTCCTTCAGGGGTAAATATATATGCTATAGAATACAAATTTTGTCAATTTTTACACAAAAGTCAGGGTCCATTTGACCCTCTAAATATTGACCGATCTTTATGAAAACAGGCATGCTTATTCTTTGGTCTGATCCCCTTCTCCATGGAAAATTTCACGATGTTCGGGCCACTATTGCGGCCTCTGGAGCGACCAGAAAAACGGACAAAAATTTAGTATTTGGTCCATTTCATCCCCTAAATATTAATCGATCTTTCCCAAAAACAATAGGGGTCTTCATTGGCCAGAACCCATCATACATGC
>NW_026876284.1:0-195929 GCF_032173495.1 Musca vetustissima
CACTTTGGGTAAATTCAACAGATGAATCTTAACAGACGTCGCATTTTTGATTTTAACGAAACTTAACACACATCATTCTAGACTTTATTCAGTACGTTGTACCAAATTTCGTGGAAATCGAAAGGTATACAGAGACTTTGGTACACCATTTTCCTTAAATCGGACGAAAATTTATATGGGAGCTATATATAAATCTGAACCGAAACTTAGCACACATCATTCTAGGCTTAATTAAGTACGCTGTGCCAAATTTCGTGCAAATCGAAATATATATGGGGACTTTGGTGCACCATTTACCTTAAATCGGACGAAAATATATATGGGAGCTATATATAAATCTGAACCGGTTTTTATGAAACTTAGCACACATCATTCTAGGCTTAATTAAGTACGCTGTGCCAAATTTCGTGCAAATCAAAAGATATATAAGGACTTTGGTGCACCATTTACCTTAAATCGGACGAAAATATATATGGGAGCTATATCTAAATCTGCCAAATTTTTCCCAATTTCAATATAAATGTCCTTGGCCAAATAAGTGACGTATGCCAAATTTCATCCAATTCTGATAATAAATGCCACCTGTACTTTGTTTACAATTTAACATGGACAGACAGACGGACGGACATGTATAAATCGACTTAAAAAGTGATTATATGCATATTCTCAAAAGGAACCATGGGTCTATCTTGATTCCTTTTGCCTGTTACAAACATATGCACAAAGACATAGTACCCTGTACCACAGTGTGGTGAAGGGTATAAAAAACCAATTTACAAAGAATTTGGTTGAAAACGCGCTCAAGAACCCCAAAATACCGAAAATTGGGGGGTACCCTTATATGGGGGTTACCCGAATAAATTGACCTATATTTATAATTTATAGTGGAGAGATTTGCTACCTAATAAGAACTCGACGTACTAAATTACAGTCAATTCAGTCGAAAAATACGATCAGAACCCCCAAAATACCAAAAATTTGGGGGTACCGTTATATAGGGACTACCAGAAAAACTGGACTTATATTTATAATTTTTAGTGGAGTAATTTGGTACCCAATAAGAACCCTATGTACAAAATTTCAGAGAATTCAATTATAAAACAAGCTCAAGAACCCCAAAATACCGAAAATTGTGGGTACCCTTATATGGGGACTATCCGAAAAAATTGACCTATATTTATAATTTTTAGTAGGGAAATTTGCTACCCAATAAGAACTCGAAGTACCAAATTTCAGCGAATTCGGTCCAAAAATGCGATCAAAACCCCCAAAATACCGTAAATTGGGGCTACCCTTATATGAGGACTATCCGAAAAAATGGACCTATATTTATAATTTTTAATAGGGAAATTTGCTACCCAATAAGAACTCGAAGTACCAAATTTCAGCGAATTCAGTTAAAAGACGTGCTAAATAACCTCAAAATACCGAAAATTGGGGGGTACCCTTATATGGGAGCTATGCCTAAACGTGGACCGATTTTCTCCAATTTCAATAGGGTTCGTCCTTGGGCCAATTAAGTGACCTGTGCCAAATTTCATCCAAATCGGATCATAAATGCGACCTGTAGTTTGTTAACGGACGGACATGCATAAATCGACTCAGAAAGTGATTTTATGCATATTCTCAAAAGCAACCATGGGTCTATCTCGATTATTTTTGCCTGTTACAAACATATGCACAAAGTCATAATACCCTGTACCACAGTGTGGTGAAGGGTATAATAATTTTGTGTTTTTCCAATAACATTTTTATTACTTCACACTCACGAGTGCCATCTCTTCATTTTATGATTACCTACTACTACTTGAGAAAAATTCCATTCATATTCCATCCATCTCCCTAGAAAATAAAATTTCCACTTTAAAATAAAAGAATTATCTAGAGATACCTTTCAACATCTCATTACTAAACACTTCATAATTATTTTATTTTTTTATTTCAGATCATCTGATGCTGGTTCTGAGAATATTCTTTATATCCCGTGCCAATGAAAGACCGGTGAATGCGTCTATATGTGTTTATGGCTGTTCCAATCAAATAAATAGGACCACAACAAATTTATGTGTTGTTGTTGTTTTGATGGTGAACCAATTTTATTTTTAGAGTCGCTGTGGCAGAGGATGCAGTCGGAATATTGAACACAGTCTAATTTTCTGTTTCTATCAATTCATTAATAACAGATTTATGGGATTTTGAATGCAAAGTGACAATAACAGAATGATGGGGGTGTATATCTGTTGCAGCTTGTTGTTTTAATGATCTGAAGTCAACGTGAAAATAATGGCGAATAAGAAAATGGAATTTCAGGTTATTGCAGATTATTATTATGAGTAATCAGTTTTATAATATATAATGGATTCTGATAACTCATTATTGAAAAAAATCTGACTGAAGATTTTAAATTATCAAAGGTCTAAATTTTGACTCTTATACCCTACACAACTATGTTGTCAGGCTATTATAGCTTTGTACAGCCCCAAGAGTCTGTAACGCCGCGAAATATTGGTCCTAGACCCACCTTTAAGTATACCGATCGTCATATCTCGACTAGCTGAGTCGATCTAGACATGTGTGTCCGTCCGTCCGTCTGTCCATTATAATTTGTAAACACGATACAGGCCACAGTTGTGGATCAATCTTCACGAAATTTTGCATGTAGGATAGGTTCTGGCCAATGAAGATCCCTATTGTTTTTGGTAAAGATCGGTTTATATTTTGTGAATGAAATGGAATAAATACTTAATTTTTGTCGACTTTTCTGGTCGCTCCAGAGGCCGCAATTATGGCCCGAAAATCGAAATTTTACATGGAGAAAGGGGTTGGGCCAAAGAATAAGCATAGCTGTTTTGATAAAGATCGGTCTATATCTAGCGGATCAAATGGACCCTGACTTTTGTGTGAAAAATTACAAAATTGTTATTCTGGGGCGTAAATATTCACTCCTGAAGGATATGGACCCTTGAAGTTGATAGTATATTGGTCTTTAAATTGATACCACATATAGTGATGTATCTACTCATATGTGAGTCGGTCCGACCGACTATACTGCTCCGCTCACTGGTTTTAACTATACTGCATATTTAAAAAAAAATCATACTATGGGCCAACTATAAACACATTCTCCCCATTTCCACTGAAAGTGCCCTTTATTGATATTAGAAATTTACCACCTTGTAGACTTGGCAGAATATTTAGACGTTTAGCATTGGACAGAATACAACAACATAGGCGAAACATGTTGGAAATGTTAAAGATATTCTAATCTTTGATTTTTTTATCGCACAAAAAAATTGTTCTAACATCAGATAATAATTTACAACCTGCATTGATCAACTTGCTTACTATACTCTCTCTATATATCTATCTCTAGATCTGCTCTGTTTGTTGATGTCAACTATGTATGTCGACTGCAGCAATGGCATCTCAGAATTTTGAATTCGAAACGAACAAAAAAAAACTGCCGTCCATAAAATATCAACAAATGAGCACCAAATGAATGCGTGTTTTGAATTTGGGTCAGCAGTACACATTCACAGCACATTGGAGTCGTTGGTGCAGGTCTGTCGCTTGCATCTATCTCCCCACCCAAGAATCGATTTACGATTGGACCCTCTACTTCACTCAAATCTATTTTTGCTCTGAGGGGAGATACGACAATAAATGTGTATTGATTTTCTTGTTGTTGTTGTTCGCGGATCTTTTTGACATGCCAATGAGTGTGTATGTGTGTTATAATTCGATAAAATATTTGTGCCAGCAAAAGGGGGTTATTAAATTGAATGATGTTTCAATCCAGAGAGATAAAGACAATGAATTAAAAAAATATATATTTTTAATTTTTTTTAAACGAGGATTTTTTAAGAAATCCATAATTGTGGATTTTTTTAAACATATATATTTTTTGAAGAAATCCAAGGGCGTAAATTTTTATTTTAAAAACAAAATTATATAAATACATTTACCTAAAATCGGACGAAAATATATATGGGAGCTATATCTAAATCTAAACCGATTTTCACGAAATCGAAGGATATATAGGGACTTTGGTGCACTATTTACCTAAAATCGGACGAAAATATATATGGAAGCTGTATCTAAATCTGAACCGATTATCACGAAATTTAACACACATCGTTCTGGGCTTAATTCAGAATCCTATGCCAAATTTCGTACAAATCGAAGATTATATAGGGACTTTGGTGCATTATTTACCTAAAATCGGACGAAAATATATATGGGAGCTATATCTAAATCTGAACCGATTTTTCCCAATTTCAATAGGGTTCGTCCTTGGGCCAAATAAGTGAACTGTGACAAATTTTATCCAAATCGGATCACAAATGCGACCTGTACTTTGTTAACAAAAATACATGCACGGACGGACAGACGGACATGCATTAATCGACTTAAAAAGAGATTCTATGCATGTCTATCTCGTTTCCTTTTGCCTGCTACAAACATATGCACAAAGACATAACACCCTGTACCACAGTGTGGTATCCGAAAAAATTGACTTATATTTATAATTTATAGTGGAGAGATTTGCAACCTAATAAGAACTCGATGTACTAAATTACAGTCAATTCGGTCGAAAAATACGATCAGAACCCCCAAAATATCAAAAATTTAGATGTACCGTTATATGGGGACTACCAGAAAAACTGGACCTATATTTATAATTTTTAGTGGAGTAATTTGGTACCCAATAAGAACCCAATGAAAAAAATTTCAGAGAATTCAGTTATAAAACGAGCCCAAGAACCCGAAAATACCGAAAATTGGGGGTACCTTTATATGGGGGCTATCCGAAAAAATGAACCTTTATTTATAATTTTTGGTAGGGAGATTTGCTACCCAATAAGAACTCAAAGTACCAAATTTCAGCGAATTCGGTCGAAAAATGTGATCAAAACCCCCAAAAAAGCGAAAATTGGGGGTACCCTTATATGGGGGCTATCCGAAAAAATTGACCTTTATTTATAATTTTTGGTAAAAAAATATATGCTTTATAAGAACTCAAAGTACCAAATTTCAGCGAATTCTGTTGTAAAACGAGATCTAGAACCTCAAAATACCGAAAATTCGGAGGTACTCTTATATGGGAGCTAAAAAACGTGGACCAATTTCAATAGGACATGGTCCTTGGGCCAATTAAGTGACCTGTGCCAAATTTCATTCAAATCGGATCATAAATGCGACCTGTACTTTATTAACAAAAACACATGGACGGACAGACGGACATACATAAATCGTGGGTCTATCTCGATTATTTTTGCTAGATTTTTTAAAAAATATTTTTTAAAGAAGTCCATAGGCGTAGATTTTTTAAAAAATATTTTTTAAAGAAATCCATAGACGTAGATTTTTTAAAAAATATTTTTTAAAGAAATCCATAGACGTAGATTTTTTAAAAAATATTTTTTGAAAATATCCATAGGCATAGATTTTTTAAAAAAATTTTTTGAAAAATATGTTTTAAAAAACATATTAAAAAATATTTTTTAAAGAAATCCATAGACGTAGAATTTTTAAAAAATATTTTTTAAAGAAATCCATAGGCGTCGATTTTTTAAAAAATATTTTTTAAAGAAATCCATAGGCGAAGATTTTTTAAAAAATATTTTTTAAAGAAATCTAAAGTTCCTTTCTTTCTTAATAATTCTTTTTATCACATTTAATTACAATGCCTTTCCAATAACCCTTTCCTAAAAATTCATCTAAATATTTATGTATGTATTATCTGGTCTCTCCAAACTCTCAATTTTTATTTGATGTTGTGGCGGCTAAATGGCTGCCACCAAAATAGTAACCAAACAACTCGGTCAGCCAGCAAATGAGTGTGTGCGCCACTCAATCAATAGCTTCGCGCTACAGATGCTGACGATAATGTTGCTGCTACAACTTGGTGGCTGCTGGTTGAATTTCTGATGTCACTGAATTTGAATTTCTTCCAAATCAACATTCACCACAAACAAACAAAAACACAACAATAAAAACCACATTTTTATCGAAATCCCCACAATGTCTATGCGTAGAGTAGCAGTATTGGTATTGTCACCTCCTCCCCAAAAAAATATCTGCAAGAACGTGCCCTGATTACACAATCAAAATTTAAAATTGTTTCCAAATTTTCTTCTTCTCTGCAACTTTGTTTGTAAATGTTTCAAATTAGCAGTTCGTATTCATTTGAATTCACTTTCTTCTTGGAAAGTCATAAATTGAAAGCAAAGGAAATAAATTTTTTGTTATGTTTTGGGAAACTTAAATTACGACTTGGTTTCGTTGTCGTTGTTTTATTATTTCAGTTGCGAATTGTTGTTAATGCCCACATCCATTGTTCAGCTGTTCTTCTTTTTTGTTATTCTTTGGAGTACAACAAGTCATCATTTGTTGTCTTTAGCCATGTTTGATGGCTATGGCCACCCTCGTTTATTTATTCAAGGGTGTCTGTTGCGCGGAGACGATGATGTTATTCCCCAAAATCTAGATGGCGTCATGAAATATTAAATAGAGTGTCCAAGTCCAAAGAGGATGAGAGGGGGATATTTTCTTATTACGTTTAAATTATTAATTTTTAAAAATAATATTGCTATCTGATCATCACCGAGAATTTTAGGCATTGTCCTTGACCATACCTGGATCCTCATGGAAAATTTCAAAGCGATCATTTCTATATTTCCGCCCTCTAGTGTGGTAATGGGTTACTAAATAATATCTGAATACGTAAGTGTAACTCCCACATCCTAGTACATAGGACAATATAATTGTTATCAATTTAAAGGTCAATCACTCCTCTTGGATATACTGTCAACTTCTCCGGTCTGTGTCCTTCAGGAGTAAATATATACGCCATAGAATACAAATTTTGTCATTTTTCACACAAAAGTCAGGTTCGATTTGACCCGCTAAATATTGACCGATCTTTATCAAAATAGGCATGATTGTTCTTTAGCCTGATGTCGTTCTCCATGTCAAATTTCGCTATGCGGCCTCTGGACCAGAAAAACCGACAAAAATTAAGTATTTGGTCCATTTCAACCCCTAAATATTAACCGATCTTTACCAATGGGGGTCTTCATTGGGCCGAACCCACCCTACATGATTTCGTGAAGATTGGTCCATAACTGTGGCCTTTATCTTATTTACAAATTATAATGGACGGACACACTTGTATAGATCGACTCAGCTATTCGAGATATTACGATATTTATACTTAAAGGTGGGTCTAGGACCAATATTTCGCGGCGCTACAAACCCTTGGGGATACACAAAGCTATTATACACTGACAACATAGTTGTGTAGGGTATAAAAACCAGTAAGGAAAGCAGTGAAGTCGGACGGGGCCGAATATATAATACCCTTTACCAATTTGACTATATTCAAGAAATACATCCTTACAGATCTTGAATTTTTGAAGGACCATTGACATTAAATTCCACTAAGTTAAATATGTGATCTGTGTCTATATGTGAACCGACTTATCCCAACGATCAATAACCGGGTATATATGTAAAACTCGTAAAATTCTATGACGATTTATGCAGGACCGTCTTTCCGTTGTAATCACTCTAGGGTCTAAACGAATTGAGATAGATCGCCAAACTTTTGCATAAAGTTGTCTCTTGTCTACAGGTCGGAAGATGAGCTTTATCGTTCCACGTACCAAATATTTCCACTAAAATTATTAATATCGGGTAGCCCCCATATAACGGTTAACCCAGACCCATTTCGATACGTTGCGCGTAATGTTGTGCCATTACTAAAAATCGGACGAAGTTATATCTAAATCTGAACCGATTTCACTAAAACTTAGCACACGTTAGTCTATCATAACTTCAGTACATTGTGCAAAATTTCGTGGAAATCCGCTTAAATTTGACTCTTTGGTGCACAATTTGCTTAAAATC
Source organism: Musca vetustissima (assembly GCF_032173495.1). Classification (NCBI taxonomy): domain Eukaryota; kingdom Metazoa; phylum Arthropoda; class Insecta; order Diptera; family Muscidae; genus Musca; species Musca vetustissima. The sequence goes on from NW_026876284.1 coordinate 7,912, forward strand.
GGACGAAAATATATGTGGGAGCTATATGTAAATCTGAACAGATTTTCACGAAATTTAAACCGAATCGTTCTAGACTTAATTCAGTACGCTATGTAAAATTTCATGCAAATCGAAGGATATATAGGGACTTCCGTGCACCATTTACATAAAATCGGACGAAATATATATTGAAGCTATATCTAAATCTGATCAGATTTTCACGAAAATTAAAACACATCATTCTAGACTCAATTCAGTGCACTATACCAAATTTGGTGCAAATCGAAACATATATAGGGACATTGGTGCACCATTTACATAAAATCGGACGAAAATATATATGGGTGCTATATCTAAATCTGAACCGATTTTCGCGAAACTTCACACACATTATTCTAGACTCAATTCAGTTCGCTACTCCAAACTTCATGCAAATCGAATGATATATAGGGACATTGGTGCACCATTTACATAAAATCGGACGAAACTATATATGGGAGCTATATCCAAATCTGAACCGATTTTCTCGAAACTTCGCACATATCATTATAGACTCAATTCAGTTCGCTACACCAAATTTCATGCAAATCGAATGATATATAGGGACAATGGTGCACCATCTACATAAAATCGGACTAAAATATATATGGGAGCTATATCTAAATCTGAACCGATTTTCTCCAATTTCAATAGGGTTCGTCCTTGGGCCAATCAAGTGACCTGTGCCAAATTTCATCCAACTCGGATCATAAATGCGACCTGCATTTTATTAACAAAAATACATGGACGGACGGACAGACGGACATGCATAAATCGACTCAAAAAGTGATTCTGTGCATATTCTCAAAGGGAACCATGGGTCTATCTCGATTGTTTTTGCCTGTTACAAACATATGCACAAAGACATAATACCCTGTACCACAGTGTGGTGAAGGGTATAAATATATATATATATTTTTTTTAAAAAACCCAAAGGCGTGGATTTTGAAAACAAACATTTTGGAGAACTCCACATACTTGGATTTTTAAAAAAATATTTTTTTCAGAACTACATAAGCGTGAAGTTTAAAAAAAAAATATTATTTGAAAAAACTCCATAAGCGTGGATTATTAAAAAATATTTTTGAGTAAATTCATAAGCCTGGATTTAAAAAAAATTGGGAAATTCATAAGCCTGAATTAAAAAATAAAATGGGTAAATTTTTCTGCAAACATTCGCTATTACGGTTTGAAATAATTTAATAAAATTTAATTTTAATTAATTCCGCATTAATTAATTTTTATAAACTTAGCTTAGCCCATACGTATAAAGTATCATAAAGTCAACAAAAACAACCACAACACCAGGGAAATAACCCTGTATTCAAATTATAACAATAATAACAACAACAACAAAAAAATAGAATTAATTGTGAGTTTTAGCAAATTTGACCTTTTAACTTACTGTGTAAATGCGCAAAGTGGAAATATTATTGTTGCTATTGTATTTAAACTGCAGCAGTTGCACAGAACAAGGTACATACCTGAAAAAAAAAAAAACAAAAACAACAAAATAAAACATGGAAAATTTTTAGCATGTTTAATAAAAACGAACTGTATGATATTTTTTATACAATATCTATGAAAATATGGAAAATTCTGCTAAGAGTTCAATAACTAAGCAAAATGGATTTAAAAATCTATATATACAGGGAAAATTGAATGAATTCTTAGACCTTACCGTGGTTTTGTAAAATACATTCGACATCTAATATGGACGTTAAGGAATATAAAAATATTTCTTTCCTTAAACAATCAGTGGATAAGGCGCCACATCAAATCAGTCAATTATAAAGCCAGCACATATACCAATTATATCACTGAACACTTTACATTTTTCACAACTTCCTCATAAATGTCATGTATAAATGCCACATATAAAATCCCTGCTTCCACGTGCTATGGCTTCGTGATTCGGAAATGAATACATTATTGGTTTCAATCTCTTCAAATGTGATTGAATATAATTTGTTCCCTTCCATCTCTTTCTTTCTCTCTCGCTTTGTATTGGCACCATTTGTCTGATTTCCATACAGCTCAGATATTAATAATTGCGAATAAAATACATTTAGTGAATGAAAATGTTCTTCAATAGCCCACCACCAACAACAATGGAAGCTCAACTGACGCACGCTTCAGAACACATTTCCTTTATTCTTTATTTTTTTATTTATGTGAAAAGTTTTGACACAAAGCGCCACCTACTATTTAAGAATTTCTTTTTTTGTTATGCCACATGAATGAAAAGTATAAAATGTAAAGGAAGAAAATAATTGATAAATAAATTGTAAAAACGTGGTAAAGGTTTTATCACAACACGGTGAACACCTTACGGAGAGAATATATAAAGCTCGTGAATAAAACTAAAAGCTTTCAAAATTAAAAAAAAAAAATAAAAATTCTTGAAAAATGCTCGCTAATAAAATACGAGCTTTCAACTAACAAGGCATTTTAAAAATTAGATTACAGAAGCTTTTAAAATCCACGCCTATGAAACCACATATGAGCTTTGAAAAAATTCTTTAAAAAATCCACGCCTATGAAACCACATATGAGCTTTGAAAAAATTCTTTAAAAAATCCACGCCTATAAGACCCCATATGCGCTTTAAAAACATTCATAAAAAAATCCACGCCTATGAAACCACATATGAGCTTTAAAAACATTCATAAAAAAATCCACGCCTATGAAACCACATATGAGCTATGAAACTATATATGAGCTTTGAAAAAATTCTTTAAAAATCTGCGCCTATGAAACTATATATGAGCTTTGAAAACATTCTTTAAAAAATCCACGCCTATGAAACCACATATGAGCTTTGAAAACTTCTTTAAAAAATCCACGCCTATGAAACCACATATGAGCTTTGAAAACTTCTTTAAAAAATCCACGCCTATGAAACCACATATGAGCTTTGAAAACTTCTTTAAAAAATCCACGCCTATGAAACCACATATGAGCTTTGAAAACTTCTTTAAAAAATCCACGCCTATGAAACCACATATGAGCTTTGAAAACTTCTTTAAAAAATCCACGCCTATGAAACCACATATGAGCTTTGAAAACTTCTTTAAAAAATCCACGCCTATGAAACCACATATGAGCTTTGAAAACTTCTTTAAAAAATCCACGCCTATGAAACCACATATGAGCTTTGAAAACTTCTTTAAAAAATCCACGCCTATGAAACCACATATGAGCTTTGAAAAGTTCTTTAAAAAATCCACGCCTATGAAACCACATATGAGCTTTGAAAACTTCTTTAAAAAATCCACGCCTATGAAACCACATATGAGCTTTGAAAACTTATTTAAAAAAACACGCCTATGTAACTATATATGAGCTTTGAAAAAAAATTCTTTAAAAAATCCACACCTATTAAACTACATATGAGCTTTGAAAATGTCTTTTTAAATCCACGCATATGACACCACATATGAGCTTTGAAAAAATTCTTTAAAAAATCACGCCTATGACACCACATATGAAGCTTTGAAAAATTCTTTATAAATCCATGCCTATGAAGCTTTGAAAAATTCTTTATAAATCCACGCCTATGAAGCTTTGAAAAATTCTTTATAAATCCACGCCTATGAAGCTTTGAAAAATTCTTTATAAATCCACGCCTATGAAGCTTTGAAAAATTCTTTATAAATCCACGCCTATGAAGCTTTGAAAAATTCTTTATAAATCCACGCCTATGAAGCTTTGACAAATTCTTTATAAATCCACGCCTATGAAGCTTTGAAAAATTCATCCACGCCTATGAAGCTTTGAAAAATTCTTTATAAATCCATGCCAATGAAGCTTTGAAAAATTCTTTATAAAACCACGCCTATGAAGCTTTGAAAAATTCTTTATAAATTCATGCCTATGAAGCTTTGAAAATTTCTTTATAAATCCATGCCTATGAACCTTTGAAAAATTCTTTATAAATCCATGCCTATGAAGCTTTAAAAAATTATTTATAAATCCATGCCTATGAAGCTTTGAAAAATTCTTTATAAATCCATGCCTATGAAGCTTTAAAAAATTATTTATAAATCCATGCCTATGAAGCTTTGAAAAATTCTTTATAAATCCACGCCTATGAAGCTTTGAAAAATTCTTTATAAATTCATGCCTATGAAGCTTTGAAAATTTCTTTGTAAATCCATGCCTATGAAGCTTTGAAAAATTCTTTATAAATCCATGCCTATGAAGCTTTGAAAAATTCTTTATAAATCCACGCCTATCAAGCTGTGAAAAATTCTTTATAAATCCACGCCTATGAAGCTTTAAAAAATTCTTTATAAATCCAAGCCTATGAAGCTTTGAACATTAGAAAAAACTTATATAAAAATCCTTTGGCTCAAAAAAAATCTTTAAAAATCTGTGAATCTATAAATTTGAGAATCTTAATTGGAGTTTTCAAAAATTATTTAAAATTATACCCGCCTATGAATTTACATAGCTCACCTACCCTTCAGATCTTCTATGCGAAAGCTCTTTGAACCCTTTTCCCGGATTATTCATCCATCATATTAACTGTAGGGTAAGAATGCAATACTTGTTGTTGTTGTACAATATTATTATAAGTATTGCACTTTTAATATTGTTGAAGTTATTGTTGTAGTTGCTGCACGTGCCGCCAACAACAAATAGGTGGCATGGCATGAAATAAGAGGAAATTCATAGCCATATTTCCATTTATAAAGTAGTATGAGGATATAAGCCGAACGGGGGGAGGGGGCGTTAAATGTTAACACACTATTATACATATGTCAGTTGGGAAGCATGAGTAATGTATGAATGTATGTACAGTCATACTTGATTAAGGCTAACAACAGTTAGTTGGATCAAACCTTCAAATATATTCAAATTCTCAAAGCTTTGTAAAACGGTCAATGATTTATTTACATTGAACTTTTTTTAAATTTAAAAAAAAAATTAAAAATAATTCGTTATAGCCATTTTTACTGTAAATCAAATATGTATTTAAATAAAATACATGCATACATTTATGCATTCAAATTTTTCTCTTTTTTCTTTCAGCACATTTTCCTGAATCCTTTGTAGTTGGTTGTATTTGGCTGTGATTCTTCCCGCTGCCATAGTTGTTGTTTTGTTGTTATTTTTGTAGTTATTGCAAACGGTTGTTCACATGACTTAATATAACTCCAGCCACTTGACCCACTAACAATTATTCAGTGGTGGCGGTGTGTGAGTCTGCCTTTAATACGAGGTTTTTATACATTGTGAATATGTCGAGAGTACAGCTGTACTGAACCCACAGGGTGCCATATAGGTGGATTGCTTGGATATTTATATACGAGTAGAGAATAACATATTTATTAGAACTGTTTTGAGGTTGTATTATAAAAACACATGTGTGTGTGTTGTCTTCTTCATTGTTGTCACACTCATACTCATTCACAGAAATAATGATATCTCTCTGCTGTATTGTGTAGCGTCAAGTAAAAGTTGTCAGATCGAGTGTGGATGGAAGGAAGGAAGAAAGGCAACGGAAATTTAAATTAGAAGTCATATAAACCTGAGAAGAAGAATTTCAGCGAACAATGGGAATAGCACGTGCTATCATGTATTAGGGAGTAGTGCAATTCTTAATGTAATTTTTTGAAAGGGGTTGGAATTTTTTAGAAAAATTTCCAAAGCTCAAACATAATTTCATAGATTTTGAGGAATTTTTAAAGAATTTTTCAAAGCTCATATTTAGTTTCCAAGGCATGGATTTTTAAAGAATTTTTAAAGCTAATATTTAGTTTCCAAGGCGTGGACTTTTCAAAGCTCATATTTAATTTCCAAGTCGTGGGTTTTTAAAGAAATTTTCAAAGCTCATATTTAGTTTCCAATGCGTAGATTTTTAAAGAAATTTTCAAAGCTCATATTTAATTTCAAAGACGTGGATTTTTTATAGAACTTTTCAAAGCCCTTATTTAATTTCAAAGACGTGGATTTTTTTAAGAATTTTCAAAGCTCATATTTAGATTACAAGGCGAAATTTTTATAGAACTTTTCAAAGCTCATATTTAATTTCAAAGACGTGGATTTTTCAAAGCTCATATTTAGTTTCCAAGGCGTGGATTTTTAAAGAATTTTTCAAAGTCCATATTTGGATTCCAAAGCTTGGATTTTTAAAGATTTTTCAAAGTCCATATTTGGATTCCAAAGCGTGGATTTTTAAAGAATCCACGGCTCATATTTAATATCAAAGACGTGGATTTTTTATAGAACTTTTCAAAGCTCATATTTTATTTCATAGACGTGGATTTTTTAAAGAATTTTTCAAAGCTCATATTTAATTTCATAGGCGTGGATTTTTTGAAGATTTTTTTCGAAAGCGTGGATTTTTAAAGAATTTCTCAAAGCTCATATTTAGTTTCTTAGGCGTGGATTTTTTAAAGAATTTGTCAAAGTTCATATTTAGTTGCATAGGCGTGGATTTCTTAAAGAATTTTTTCAAGGCTCATATTTAGTTTCATAGGCTTGGATTTTTTAAAGAACTTTTCAAAGCTCATATTAAATTTTAAAGGCGTGGATTTTTTAAAGAACTTTTCAAAGCTCATATTTAGTTTCAAAGGCGTGGATTTTTTAAAGAACTTTTCAAAGCTCATATTTAATTTCAAAGGCGTGGATTTTTTAAAGAACTTTTCAAAGCTCATATTTAATTTCAAAGGCGTGGATTTTTTAAAGAACTTTTCAAAGCTCATATTTAATTTCAAAGGCGTGGATTTTTTAAAGAACTTTTCAAAGCTCATATTTAATTTCAAAGGCGTGGATTTTTTAAAGAACTTTTCAAAGCTCATATTTAATTTCAAAGGCGTGGATTTTTTAAAGAACTTTTCAAAGCTCATATTTAATTTCAAAGGCGTGGATTTTTTAAAGAACTTTTCAAAGCTCATATTTAATTTCAAAGGCGTGGATTTTTTAAAGAACTTTTCAAAGCTCATATTTAATTTCAAAGGCGTGGATTTTTTAAAGAACTTTTCAAAGCTCATATTTAATTTCAAAGGCGTGGATTTTTTAAAGAACTTTTCAAAGCTCATATTTAATTTCAAAGGCGTGGATTTTTTAAAGAACTTTTCAAAGCTCATATTTATTTAAAAGGATGCATTTTTATACACTTCACCGCACTGTGGTACAGGGTATTATGTGTTGATGCATATGTTTGTAATAGGTAAAAGGAAAAGAGATAGACACACGGTTCCTTTCGAGAAAATGCATAGAATCACTTTCTAAGTCGATTTATGCATGTCCGTCCGTCTGTCCATGTTAAATTGCAAGCAAAGTACATTCATCATTCGAATTGGATGAAATTTGGCACAGCTCATTTATTTGGCCCAAGGACGAACCCTATTGAAATTGGGAAAAATAGGTACAGATGTAGATATAGCTCCCATATATATTTTTGTCCGATTTAAGATAAATGGTGCACCAAAATCCTTAAATATATTTCGATTTGCACGAAATTAGGCACAGGTACTGAATTAAGCCTAGAATGATGTGTGCTAAGTTTCGTGAAAATCGGTTCATATTTAGATATAGCCTCCATATATATTTTCGATTTAATGTAAATGGTGCATCAAAGATTTTATATATTATTCGTTTTGCACGAAATAGCGTACTGAATTCAGTCTGGATCGATGTCGAAAATCGAAATGATGTGTGTTAGATATAGCCCTATATATATTTCGTCTGATTTAATATAAATGGTGCTGCAAAGTCCGAATATATTTTTCAATTTGCACGAAATTTGGGGCAGCAAACTGAATTAAGTCTAGAACGATGTGTTCTAGGCTTAATTTCGTGAAAATCGGTTCAGATTAAGACATAGCTCCCATATACTTTTCGTCCGATTTTACATAAATGGTGCACCAAACCATATGTATTTCGAACGGGTGACTGATTGAAATTAAATTTTTGTATCGATTTTGCTACAAATCGTTTTCCATAAGTTTGTCCATGGTACACAGACGACTCTAAATCTGCCCGAATGAAATTAAATTTATCATAGGTTGCAGAAAGCATGAGTATGTTCCTTCGAGGGAACGTTGGCCGCCATTTCCCCTTTCCACCCTAATATGTATGCTCCAGTTGTTCATTGTTCAGAATTACTTTTTCTTCCTCTTGGCTAATGAAAAAAAAAACGGCATAATCAGAAAAACAACAACAACAGAAAAAGTTTTCTGGCATGAAAGTTTCTTCCCAACACCTGATGGGATGAATTTATGGCATAAAGAGTGAAGGAACCTTTAAACAATTATTCCGAAATTAAAATCCGCTTGCATCGATGCATAACCATGATTGCTGGGGTAAACGCCATATTACACATTCCATTTTAAAAATTTAATTAGAAGTTTTAAAGTCAGAATGTGAATTTTTATAGGTAATTAGAATGAGGTAAGCTCGGGGAGGAAACCAAAACTTGTTAAGCGGGAGATTTACAAATTTTCAGAGATCGATTTAAATTCTAGCACCATGTTTATTTCCTATTTATTATTATTTATTTTTTTTTAATCTCCCCTTGATTTCTGACAGCTCGATTAACCAGACAATGACGAAATCGATGACGGTATATAGTTATTTAAAAAATATTTTATTTTCCAATAAAAAATTATAATCAACCAGAAATTTGATTGATTTATCAACTACCAACAACTCCATGGTTATCATTGCCCGGCCACTTGTCCACCATATCAGACACTTGCCCCTGACGTTTTCAAGTGTCAAGTACCCTAATAAATATTTTGTTTTGTTTGTTATTGTCGAGAGAGAGGGGGGGATCAATGACTTCACGCTTATTTTCCGCTATCAAGCCCAAACAGATAATGCTACAAAGGTTGATAGGTCGCGAAAGAATGAAAAACACAACAAACAAAGACAACAACAACAGAGTGTATAATTGATGACGAAAGTAGAAACAATTAGTACTGACCTGCCTTTATTTGAATTTATACCAATTTCTCTTTTTAGTTTTTTTTTTATTTTCACTTGCCTCACAAACTTTTGTAGGTCGCATGCGCATTTTAAATGAAGGAACGACTGAACGGTTGAATGGAAATTGATTTTGGGGGTGGTTTTTTCTTGTAATCATATCCAATTGTTAATTGCCGTCAATGTTTAGAAAACAAGAGTATATAGAAGTAAAGGAAAAAAGTCAGCGATTAGTCATCCTGGCTCAGAGGGTTCTTACTTGATTAGGTGTGGGAATTTACAGATTACAGTAAATGAATTTGTAAATTTAAATGTCAGGATAATGAAGGGTGGATTTACAGGACATTTGCGAATCAAATATTGTTAAAAGCCTTCTAATAACAAAAAAATTGTTTAGATGTCCTCCAGGGAGAAAATCTTTTATAGAGGTACTAATACAAATGTTCTACTGACCTGTATACAGACATAAGACCTCTAACAGGTCTTCTATAAAGAGAAAGCATGTTATGGGGTTTCTATATTAAGAAAATTCTAAAGGCTTTATATAAAATTCTGGCAAGGAAACCCGTTGACCAGGTACGAAATTACTCTCCATTATAAGCTGTAGGGTATATTAAATGTGTTACTCCCCATGGAATACCACGAAATATTTATCAAAACTCCCTTCATGATTAGAATAAAATTCTATGTCTGTATATTTAGTCATGACTGTCTGTTTTTCAACCGAATTTGCTGTAATTTGTAATATTCCATTCCAATTGCGTAGCGAATCTACCAACCAAAAATTATGAATATTGGCCTCCTGTTACCTCCAAAATTACGGTATATTAAGCTTGGGCATGTTTTTCAACCAAACTGGATATAATTTAGTATTTCGGATTTCATTGACTAGCAATTTTTTCTACAAAAAAAAATTATCAATATTGGGGTATTTCCGGGGTATTTCCATATACCGTCCATTTTTCTTTGGGGAGTGTGGACTCCTTTTTATCAAAAATTGGATGTAATTTGTTATTTTGAGTTCTCATTGGGTAGTAATTTTTCCTACGAAAAATTTTCAATGTCAATGGTTAAACTTCTTAGGAAAGAACCCATAACCATACGGTACTCCCTATTATTCGGTATATTGGGCATTTTTAGAATGTTTGAAATGTCCCCCTCTTAACTTAAAGATTTTATGCATTTGGGCGCCAATTTAGCGTTGTAAGTCGAATGATCCATCAACTCCGGAATTTGGCCGATCAAAACGGTACGGGTTCCAGCCGATATCTGTATCCTGGCATTGTGAGCCAGAATACACAATCATTTGTCTTCTCTGGTCGTTTTTCGAATTTCTTCAAAGAATTCAGGCCAACAAGTTTTTGTGTTCTACTCTAAATTGAGCGTCCTACGCTGCTTTGTCCGCCATTTACATCGATTTGCTTCTTTCACGAAAAATGTATCATAGAATTTGGCTCATCTTCGAAGCCTCGCACTGTCGATTACTATTCTGTTTCGGGCTCATGTGCATACATCCTTGATTCGTCACCTTGGATTATCATCATTCGCAAAAAAAAAATATTCAAGAATTTATTCCATTTTGAACAATTCAGGACACTGTAAAAAACACAACACATGCTTGTGTTGTTCATTTATGCCATAAAGTGTCTAACTTTCCAGGCAACAATTAGTGTTATTTATTTTCTACTCTCAAAGGAGACCTTCCTCGTCTTTAGCTCGACTATAAAGGTTACGCGCTCTTTAGCTCGTATATAATACTACCAGCCCTCAGTATGTCAATAAAGATTCCATGGCCTTCAAAACTCTCTGGACTATAAAAACTCCGATACCTTTAGTTGCTTGCTTGCTTCAGCTTGTCTATAAAAACACCCCTACACCCCTTGTCTATAAAGACTGCCATCAGCTCGTCTACAAATCATTTTTTCTTCAAAAGTCCCTTCGGGTCGTCTATAAAGACTCACTTCAGCTCGTCTATAAAGACTGCCTTCAGCCCCTCTATAAAGACTGCCTTCAGCTCGTCTATTAAGACTGCCTTCAGCTCGTCTATAAAGACTGCCTTCAGCTCGTCTATAAAGACTGCCTTCAGCTCGTCTATAAAGACTGCCTTCAGCTCATCTATAAAGGCTCCTTGATTCAGCTCATCTATAAATGCTCCTTGATTCAGCTCGTCTATAAAGACTCCCTTCAGCTCGTCCATAAAGACTCCCTTCAGCTGGTCTATAAAGACTCCCTTCAGCTCGTCTATAAAGACTCCCTTCAGCTCGTCTATAAAGACTCCCTTCAGCTCGTCTATAAAGACTCCCTTCAGCTCGTCTATAAAGACTCCCTTCAGCTCGTCTATAAAGACTCCCTTCAGCTCGTCTATAAAGACTCCCTTCAGCTCGTCTATAAAGACTCCCTTCAGCTCGTCTATAAAGACTCCCTTCAGCTCGTCTATAAAGACTCCCTTCAGCTCGTCTATAAAAACTTCCTTTTGCTTGTCTGTAAAGACTCCATTCAGCTCCTCTATAAATGCTCCATTCAGGTCCTCTAAAAAGGCTCACTTCATCTCCTCTTTGAATATACACTTTAGCTCGTCTACAAGGATTCTCTTCAGCTTATCTGTAAAAGCACTCTTTGACCTGGACACTTTAATGGCGGGATGTAGCGCCTTTAAAGACTCCCTGCTTCAGCTCTATTAAGACTCCTTCTAAAACTCATGTTGCATCTATCCGTCGACCTCCTTGAAAAAAAAAATATATTTTCCCACCTGTTGTTCTCCATATATCTTACACAAGTAACAACATAAATATTCACAAGTTATTATGTGGCAAGTTGCATGTTTGTTTTTTCAGCTTGTCAAAAAAACCAACGACAACAAAGTACAACCTCATCGCCAACACCACCAACTAACTGCTGTCACACCAAGTTGCTCCTACAGTTTCATTGGAAAGCACTCAACACCTCTATTGAACAATTTTCAAACGATTACACGACTCAATTCTTAATCGCCGTTGATTATTTCTGCGTTTTCTGCTTTTGTTTTTTTACGATTTCAAGTCAATAGGCCAACGTCGTCGTCATCATCATCATTAACGTCCACCACCAACAATAAACCAGTTAGTTATATATGCAATTACAACATCTATAGTTTAATGTCAAATTCTATTGAATGCGGCTACAACAACAACAACATTGTTAAAACAACGTGCAGTTGGCAAACCGGAGTTTTTCTTAAGCCCATCCCTCTCCGTCCCGCCTTCGCAATGAAATAAAATATTTAATTCTCATCACGTTTTTAGATTTAGTAGTGCGCACAAGGCGCTTTAACGCATGCGTTAATAAGTAGTGATGAGCGAAGCACAGACGCACCTACCTACTTACATGTGCATGTGTGGGTTTTTTGTGTAAAGATAGTGAACAGTGTTTTCAGAGGTATTCATTGAAAAAAAAAAATCTTCAGAGACAATCTGTAGACTCTTCATAGACAAGCTGAAAAAGGAAGTCAAGCTGAAAACTAGGGAGCCTTTATAGACTAGCTGAAGCCCGGAGGGTTTTTATAGACGAGTAGAGTATTTATACACGAGTTGAGGGCCATAAAGTTTTTTATAGACGAGTTGAAGGCCATGAAGTCTTTACAGACGAGCTGAAAGTCAGGGAGTCTTTATAGATGAGCTGAAAGTCAGGGAGTCTTTATAGGCGAGCTGAAGGCCAGGCAGTCTTTGTAGGCGAGCTGAAGGCCAGATAGTCTTTATAGGCGATCTGAAGGCCAGAGAGTCTTTATAGACGAGCTGAAGACCAGGGAGTCTTTATAGGCGAGCTGAAGGACAGGGAGTCTTTATAGGCGAGCTAAAGGCCAGGGAGTCTTTATAGGCGAGCTGAATCCAGGTAGTCTATATAGGCGATCTGAAGTCCAGAGAGTCTTTATAGACGAGCTAAAGAACCGGGAGTCTTTATAGGCGATCTTAAGGCCAAGGAGTCTTTATAGACGAGCTGAAGTCCAGAGAGTCTTTATAGTCAAGTTGAAGGCCAGAGAGTTTTTATAGATGAGCTGAATGCCGGGGAGTCTTTTTAGGACGGCTGAAGGTCAGGGAGTCTTTATAGTCGAGCTGAATCCAGGTAGTCTATATAGGCGATCTGAAGTCCAGAGAGTCTTTATAGACGAGCTAAAGAACCGGGAGCCTTTATAGGCGATCTTAAGGCCAAGGAGTCTTTATAGACGAGCTGAAGTCCAGAGAGTCTTTATATACGAGCTAAAGAACCGGGAGCCTTTATAGGCGATCTGAAGGCCAGGGAGTCTTTATAGACGAGCTGAAGGCCAGGGAGTCTTTATAGGCGAGCTAAAGGCCAGGGAGTCTTTATAGGCGAGCTGAATCCAGGTAGTCTTTATAAGCGATCTGAAGTCCGAGAGTCTTTATAGACGAGCTAAAAAACCGGGAGTCTTTATAGGCGATCTGAAGGCCAGGTAGTCTTTATAGACGAGCTGAAGGCCAGAGAGTCTTTATAGTCAAGTTGAAGGCCAGAGAGTTTTTATAGATGAGCTGAATGCCGGGGAGTCTTTTTAGGCCGGCTGAAGGTCAGGGAGTCTTTATAGTCGAGTTGAAGGTCAGAGAGCCCTTATGGACGAGCTGAAGTCAAGGGAGTCCTTATAGGCCTGGGAGTATATATAGTCGAGCTAAAAGTCAGGGAGTCCTTATAGACAAGTAAAAGGCAGGGAATCTTAACATGCGAGCTGGAGGCCGGGGTTCTTTATTTGTGAGTTGAAGACCAGGCGGACTGAATGCCAGGGAGCCTTTAAAGTCGAGCTGAAAAGCAGGTAGTCGTTATAGATTAGTTGAATGACAGGAAAGATAAAAATCTTTATAAAAGAGCTGGGGAACGGGGTCTCTATATACGAACTGAAAGGCAGGATTCTGTATTGACCAACTGTGAGCCTATAAAAAAACTGATGAAGGTAATTATTGTTGACGTAGGAAATGGAGTTACACATCCAATGATGTACTTAATATCCAACACATTAAATTCAAACCCATACCACTGTAGATTCCACCCTCTATCTCCCTCCCCCTACACAAAAACCGGCATTGACAACATATCGCGGCACTGAAATAATAATACGCATGCGTACGTGCCAAATTTGGTTTTAATGGTATCAGTTGGGTAGGAGTGCTATACAGAGCTTGCCACCCGCCAACAACATTACAACATAATCATTACCACTCTGGGACGCAACAACAACAAGAAACAACGAAAAACAAATCAATGATGATGATTGGTTTGTTGGGTATTAAAGGTGTTACTGCATTGGGATTGGGTAGCGTTGCTTGGCAATCAATCTCCACAACATTTTTGTTGTTTATTATAAATAAATTACAAAAACTACAACAATTCCACTACTAATCCGTGATACCATCAATCAGGCAATTAGAAAAAAAACAACACAAATCATAAATGACTTGGAATAATTCTAAATATTAGAATTTATTATGGCCATAGCGTAACAAGGTAAATGGCATGAACGTGGGACCGGGGGCTCACTGCTGCTGAATATGCCAGATATGTCAAAACAAGGGAACACGTTTCTACACACAGAGATAAAATTGTATTTCTTATCTAAAGCTCTGTTGTGATCTCTGTTCGATGTCAGCTACTGTTCGATGTTGGTCGATCGGTTGTTCGTTTACTTGGTTCAGTTGATTGGTTGGCCAACATCCAAGTGGTTGTAAGCTTGCACACATTTTTTTTTTGACCGATCGTGTCTCACATAATTTATTACATTTTATTGAACGAAAAATTGAAGAAAAAAATCTGAAAATAATATTTTATTCAATTGCTCGCCTGTCCAATGCTTGTTGACGATTTGTGAATTTCTGGTGTCATAAAACAGAGCAGCACAAGCCTAGACGCAGCGCAAGCGTAATTGCTACGCGCTTGTTCAGTGCACTGCAACCGTCTAGCAATTAGCCTCAACATATTTTGTCTGTCCAATTGGCATAGATCTGCTAGCTCCCATAGCATGGAATGGCCCGGCAGGTTGCTGATGATGATTTTTGTAGTTTGTTATCGATTTCTTCGATTTCGTTGTCATGTTGTCGAATGACTTTGAGACTGATTTAATGCTCACAAGCATACCAATTTTTTGGATTTCGTTGGAAATCATTGACATATGCATATCAACATGCCTGACCATGCAGACTTACAAACATACATAGATTTCCAATTATTGTTCTTAGATTGTTGGGGTTTATAAATACCCTACACCCTATTGACTTCGAGAACAAATCGAAAAGAGTCACATCAGACGAACCGAGAAAGGACGTCTTTATAGTAGAGGTAAGGAAAGGGGAATAAATCGAACTGAAGTGCAATGGGTTTTTATTGACGGGCTAACATAGAGGGAACCTCTAAGGCTAGCTGAAGCCAGGAGTCTCAATATGAGTATGAGCTGAAGAAGGGAGTCTCTAAGGATGATGCTAAGGGCAGCGATACTATATAGACGAGCTAAAGGTAAGGTGGTATTTATACACTAACAGGAAAGCAGGGAGTCTTTTCAAACAAAAAATTCAGGAAGGCCCGAGAATCTTTATAAACGAGCTAAAGGCCAGGGAGTCCTTATAGACAAGCAGAAGCCCGAACTAGATGAAGGCCAGGGACTCTTTATAAACAAACTGAAAGGCAGGCAGTCTTTTCAAAAGAGCTGAAAGGCAGTGAGTGTTCATGGACGAGTTGAAGGCTAGGAAGACTTTAAAGACAAGCTGAATGCCAGAAAGTCTTTCTAGACGAACTGAAGGCCAGAGAGCCTTTATAGATAAGCTACTGGCTAGGGCGTTCTTATAGACGAGCGGAAGCCTGGACTATATGCAGGCCAGGGACTCTTAATGGCAGAAGACCAGGGAGTCTTTATAGACTAACTGAAGGGCAGGGAATCTTTATAGACGAGCTGAAGACCAGGGGTCAATAAAGATGGGCTAAAGCCTGGCTCTTGAGAGAATAGATGAATGCCAGGGGCTCTTTATATATGAGCAGAGGTCCAGGGAATTTTTATAGACGATTTGAAGGGAGAAAAAACAAACAAGTAAAAGTGGGTCTTTTTAGACCAGCTGAAGGCGCCTTTTTAGACGAGTTGAAGGCTAGGAAGACTTTAAAGACAAGCTGAATGCCAGGACGTCTTTCTAGGCGAACTGAAGGCCAGAGAGCCTTTATAGATAAGCTTCTGGCAAGGGCGTTCTTATAGAAGAGCTGAAGCCAGGAAGCCTTTGTGGGCGAGCTGAAGACCAAGGAATATTTATAGAAGTGCTGAAGCCCCGAGAGTCTTTATGGATGAGCTGAAAACCAGGGAGTCTTCTTAAAAGTTCTGAAGCCCAGAGAGTATTTATAGTCGATCTTAAGGCCGGAGCTCTAAATGAACTCATTGTATTATTTTTGTGTGAATAGAAAGCCAGGATAGTCTTTATAGGCCAGCTGAAAGCCTGGTAGTCTTTATACGCCAGTGAGTCCTTATTGGGGCTGGAGCGAGTTTAGTGGTTTGGAAACTTCCATCTCTGTTATGAACACATGTTATTTTTTCGATCTGGCAACACCTTCATATAGAAACAGGTGTTCAAAAAAGACAATGAAATCACGCATTTCTAATTTTTCAATTGTAAAAAAATTGCGGATGCGTCTTTTTTGAACAACTGTTTATATATGAAGGAGTTGCCAGATTGAAAAAAATAATATGTGTTTATAACAGAGATGGAAGTTTCCAAAACACTTAATAAAAACTTTCCAAACTGTCCTCGTATAGGCAATCTGAAGGGAGTATCATAGACCTGCGTAGGAGGGTTTCTAAAAGCGAGTGCAAGAGTGACTCTATAGACTGAGTTGAAGGGAGTATCTGCAATCGAACTGGTGACTTTATAGTCGGGCTGAGAGGAAGTATTTATAAAAGAGCTGAGCTGGGCAGGAAGATTGAATAGACGATGCAATGGGTTGAGATGTTTTATATACAAGCTGAAGGTCCAGGAATATTTAAAGACTTCTTTATAACCGAGCTGTTATTAGTCTGTATAGAATAGCTGAAGTATGATGAAGAGATTATTTACAGACGACCACAAAGACAGAGTGTTTTACATATAGACTACCCAAGCATGGTAGACTTAAAACGTGAACTGTTGGCTGTCGAGCTGTAGGACAAGAAGATGTTATATAGAAGGCGAAGTAGATGGGCTGAGGAAGCGGTCATCTATAGATAACATGACCAAAGGAATCTTATAGAAAAAAGTTTTCAAAGTAGGGCATAAAGCATAAAGAAGCCCAAAGGTCTTCTTAGCAGAAATAAGGTGCCGAACTATAGGGTACCACATGAGCGTATCTATTATTTTTTTGTTATTTTTTGGGTTTTCATATAATTTTTCGTCGACTTTCCATTAGACTAATCGATTGTTTGTTGTGTGTTTTTCTTTTCATTTGTGGGCTTGGTCAGATTTTTTTTTAAGCTGTCCACTGACCGATCACTTGTCATATGAGAATTGCTATCGAATCCGCATCGTGTACATGAAAACAATTTTGTTTGTTGTCTATATGTAATTCTCAATAATCGCGATAATAAACATGTCATATTGTGCTCAATTCATGCGTAAGCTATTGAGATTAAGTGATAATTGCTTTGGATTGAAAGAAAAAAAATATTGATGTTTTCTTACGAAAAATCCGATCATGTGTGCACAATGTTTCACATGATTGAGGCGGACTTGGGTAGTGGAATATTTTTTGTTTTTTTCTTATTATAAATTACAAAATATTATTTTAGAAGTGTCTCTTGTTATGAGACATATACTTACATATCTAGAATATTTTTAAAATCTGAACATTTCCAACTTACCTAAAAAATAAGAAGTAAAAAATAAAATTATTATCCATAATTAAAAATATATATTAAATAACTAAAAATATCTTCTAGGCCAATCTGGTACACATCTCTAATATTACTTAACCCATTTTTTTTCAAAATATTTGCCAAAAAACAGATCCCATTCAAACTTTTACACAAAGAAAGTTTTTCCACGAAATATTATCATTTCTATTTGATGAAGCAACAACAGTGATGGAGACATGCCATATGACACACCCGTGGCCATAAAGAGCAGCATGGACGGCGACGACGAATGGCAATTTGCTTTTTAGTTATCATTGCAACGGTGAGGTTTATCAACCTCATCTGGCTTAACCTGACGTCAAAGGCAAATATTGTTTTCTTTCTTACTTTTGTATTAATGTTATGTCTTCTTCTTCTTAGTTTGTGTTCATTTCTTAAAATACCATTAAACAAATATTGAATAGGCAAACAACTAGACGCACACACACACAGCCCGAGACGCTGATGGGGAACTATGAGCAACATGAAAAAATGTGAAAGCTTTAAAGAAAATGACTTAAAATGTATTTCGCTGTGACGACAAGGGGATAGTGAAACAAAGAAACATGGGCAAAAGCCATCTGCAAATATTAAATTAAAGAAAGGCAATCAGTTGGGCGCCATTGAACTATAAATGTGTATATACCCTCCCGGGTCCAATGAGAACTAATTGTTTTATAAAGATCTGCCCAAAAAAAAAACCTAAAGCCATGTCTATAATGGTTCCAATATTTTTTATTTTATTTCTTCAAGGAACATCAACCGAATAGCCACACCTACTACGTCCCTCCGCATTATTGCCTGGAGGTTATAAATATATAAGCCAACAAACTGTTGGTTCCGATATGAATGTTAAACATTGTAACGACATGTAAATATCTGTGTATCTTTTGGGCCTATCTATAAATATCACAAACTAAATACCAGCAGTAAAAACAAGAGCAACAACAACAACAAACAGGGCAATAATATGCCGATGCATAAATAAATATGAATTATACCATGGCGAGGCTTTTCATTCATGCATTGGTAACACTTGGCTGGGGAAAGGTAGGATGGTACACTAGGAAGGGAAAGTAAAGTTAAAGGGAACAATGGGGGCTATATAAATCATGGAGTCATCATGGGGAGCCTCTAAAGACAAGCTGATGGAAGTCTTCATAGACGAGCTGAAAGTAGTCCTTATAGACGAGGTTAAAAAGGGAGTCTCTATAGTCGAGCTGAAGAAGTGGGTATAACCAAGGTGAAGAAATGGGTATCTATAGCCAAGCTGAAGAAGGGGGTCTCTATAGACGAGCTGAAGAAGCGAGTCTCTATAGACGAGCTGAATGCCAGGGTGTCCAGGGAGTTGAAGGCCAAGGAATCTTTATAGACGATCTGAGGGAGTTCTTATGGGAGTTTTTATGGAAAAACTGAAGGGAGTCCTTAAAGGTAACCTAAAGAAGGAGCTCTTAATAGACTAGATGAAGGCCCGGGAGTATAGACAAGGCGAAGGAAGCCATTTCAGCCAAGGTAAAGCGGGTTTTTATTGACTAACTGAAGGCCAGAGAGTCTTTATTAAAGAGCTGAAGCTCAGGGAGTTTTTTAGACGAGCTGAAGGCTAGAGCTCTTGATAAACTAAGTCTTTACAGACCAGCTGAAGGCCAGGGTGTCCCTATAGACGAGCTGAAGAAGGAAGTCACTATAGACGAGCTGGAGAGAGTCTCTATAGACGACCTGAAGGGAGTCTCGATAAACGAGCAGAAGGGAGACTCTATAGACAAGCTGAAGGGAGTCCCTATAGACGAGCTGAAGGTCGGGGTGTTTTTAGAGAGGAGCTGAAGAAGGGAGTCTCTATAGACGAGCTGAAGAAGGTAGTCTCTATAGACGAGCTGAAGAAGGGAGTCTCTATAGACGAATTGAAGTGAGTTTCTATTGAAGAGCTGAAGAAGGACGTCTTTTTTGAAGAAGGTTTTTCTTCAGACGAAATGATGGGAGTAGACGATAGACGAGCTGAAGAATGAAGTCTTAATAGACGAGCTAAAGAAGGGAGTCTCTGTATACGAGCTGAAGAATGAACTCTCTATAGACAAGCTGAAAAGCGAGTCTTTATAGGCGAGCTGAAGGGTGTGTATAAAGACGACTTGAAGGGAGTATATAAAGACGAGCTGAAGGAAGTTTTTTGGAAGAGAAGGAAGGAGTGTCTGTAAACTAGTGGAGGGGAGTCTCAACCGATATGACGAGCGGTGTCTCTATAGATGAGCGGAAGAATACCTGTAGACAAGATGTAGGGAATCGTTCGTAACATAAAAAGGAAATAAGCGAGACACAAGCTAATGAATTAAATGGATCTGCGGAAAGGAGTATCCATTGAAGCTCTGAAAAAGAGAGGCTTTTTCAACGATCTGCCGAAATCTCTTCTTGAAGATAATTTTGAAAAAAGTCTATCTCAAGAATCCGAAAATAGGCTCTAAATATAGGTGGAAACAATTTTCCCCAAAATTATCAAAACACCCTCTATCCAGTATAAACTCAGTTATACCGCAAACTATGAGCATACACAAAGTTCACACATTCATCGACACCGACACTAGGCGACCAGCACATTCTCTTGTGGCCACTGAAGCGTACCATCATGGATAGCGGCGGATCTTTTATAAATAGCAAAATGTATATTAACAGCAACAGAGACAGAGACACCACAGTCAAGGCGTTATTGCTTGGATGGATGGCTCCGAAGCGAACAACGACGACGACCACGATGAATGGTGAAACGACAATAACCCAACAATGGCCTCCACAACGTACTCTTTGTATTGTGGAAAAGCCAAACCAAACAGATGAAGGAAAACCTTCACAGTGAAATTGAAACAATGCCTTACAATGGCAAAGCGTTTAAGGTAGCGGAGCGGTGCCATGCAAATTGCGTAGTTGTTGTAAAAATAACAGCAAACCAAAACAAAGCCATCGCCATGTGAAAGAGTTTCTCGAACACTTTATGATTCGTGTTGTGGTTGTGAGTGAGAACACCAGCATATTTTGTTGTTTTGTTTTTTTTTCCAATACTAGTATTGAAATATTGTTGAAAATCCCCTTAACAAAATACAACAAAATAAAGTTCAAGGACTGAACCACCAATCCGGAGAAGAAGGAAGCAAATCCAGAAAAAAAACATGATTACCAGAAACATGGTTGGTTTTAATGAACAAAAATGAAAAGAGTTGTTCCGTCTTTTGTCTGTTAACGCCTTCTCCAGAATGGGGTTGAGTGATAGACACCAGGGGAAATCAATGGAAATGTTGTTGATGGGTTATGTGAAAAAAAAACAGGATGAGGATGATGAACATATTCGACGTATATCACATTGGTATGGGTGACATGACCTTGCCAGGGAATGACATTAACATTTTCAATTTGAAGTCAAGAAGCAGAGGGGAAGTAAAAGGTATCTTTAGAGAGGAGATGAATGGCGGGGAGTCTTTATATAAAGCTGAAGAGAGGTAATCTTCATAGAAGAGTTGAGGGAGTCGTTATAGACGAGATGAAGGGAGTCTTTATAGGCGATCTGATGGGAGTTCTAATAGGCGTGGTGATGGGAGTCCTAATAGTCAAGATGAACGCAGTCTTTACAGACGATCTGAAGGGAGTCTCAATAGACGAGCTGCAGGGGGTCTCTATAGACGAGCTAAAGAGAGTCTCTATAGACGAGCTGAAGAGAGTCTCTATAGACGAGCTGAAGAGAGTCTCTATAGACGAGCTGAAGAGAGTCTCTATAGACGAGCTGAAGAGAGTCTCTATAGACGAGCTGAAGAGAGTCTCTATAGACGAGCTGAAGAGAGTCTCTATAGACGAGCTGAAGAGAGTCTCTATAGACGAGCTGAAGAGAGTCTCTATATACGAGCTGAAGAGAGTCTCTATATACGAGCTGAAGAGAGTCTCTATATACGAGCTGAAGAGAGTCTCTATATACGAGCTGAAGAGAGTCTCTACGAGCTGAAGAGAAGTTCTAATAGGCGTGGTGATGGGAGTCCTAATAGTCAAGATGAACGCAGTCTTTATAGACGAGCTGAAGGGGGTCTCAATAGACGAACTTAAGGGAGTCTCTATAGAACTTAAGGGAGTCTCTATAGACAGCTGAAGGGAGTCATCGTAGACCAGCTGAAGGGAGTCTTTGTAGGGGAGCTGGAGAGAGTCTTTATAGACAAGCTGAAGAAAAGGAGTCTTTACAGACAAGCTGAAGGAAATTAATATTTATAGATGAGCTGTTGGGCATCTTAGTAAAGTAGATGAAGGGCATCTTTATAATTTTTAACGTAGCTCCTATGTAATAGTACTCCGATGTTTTAGGTCTTTGCGTAGTATTTTCCCTAAAACCTCTATATCTTTATTGCAGAAATATTTCTAATTTGTAAACCATTTCCTGATTTTGAGAACCAATTCTTATTGTTGCTTCCATAATTTCTTTGCATGTCTATTAAATGTTCCCCCTTCGTCGGAACTTTTCTCTTGCTGCATCGCCTATTATTATTTAGACATCAACAGTGTACATGGGGTCGTTGTGGCTGGCATCTCCAGCAATCATCATCGACATCATCATCATCATCCGTATTTGCTATTCCATAATAAAATTGCAATTTCACACTTTTTTCCATTGAAGAGGGGGAGAAGCCAAGAGAAGAACGGACAGACATACTCTTGTGAACGAAGTTCAAGTTGTTTGTACGTGTGTTTTTTGTTGTTATTTAGTTGTCGATGGCATTGCTGTTACATATTCGTAGTTTTTTTCCCCTGCCTAACGTTTAGTGTCACTAAGCGAAGTGCAATGTGTTGCAAGTGTGGTTGCTGTTGTTGTCTTTGCGTTGCGTTCTGCAACGGTTCATTGAACCAAGAGGGAGAAAAATTGTTACAAATTGCAACAGAAATTTTGCACTCACCAAAGGCTGGTGAAGGGAACAAAACAAACATGAACAAGAACAACAGCAACTACAACACATTGTCTCTCCTAAATGCACCACATACAAAGAATGACAGCAGCAGAAGCACTCTAATGCTGTTGAATGTGATCTGATGAACTTTAACCAAAGAACTTAGCTGCTGGCATCAGCAAAGAAAACAAGAACGGAAAATCATAGCTGGAAAATGTTGACAGCTGAATGTTTAATATTGTAGATGCCCACATTATGTGTAATAACAATTTGTAATAGTTTGTTTTTTGTTTATGTATTTATAGATTAAATTGAGGTTATGTTGTTTGTTAACCCTTAAGATATTTGTGTACCAACTGCCATTTAAAGAAGTATAACCTAAAGTTTCTCTTCGGTGAGACAATTCGTCGAAAGCGATATTCGTCGAAAACCCTATGAAGTATATATTCTTAAAATTTATTTTATCGATTTTGTCGTTTGCTTTGAAACATATTGTTGACGGCACGCCTAAAATTAGCCTAATTTGGATCTCTCGATAATTTTTGTATTGTCAATTTAACAATAATATATTCTTTTTTAGTATTTATATTTAACGAAACAATTTGATTGTCAAAAGGCGTCCCTCGGATACGGCCATTTTGTTCTGAATTTTATACTAGGGAGTTGGCTAATACGAGGTGTCCAGGAATAGTTATTTGTTAAAGTTTATAGTGGTTTCCATACCAAAAAGTATGTCTATTTTTTATATATTTTTCTACGATTCCTAATTATGTTTCTTATTTAGGAATTTTTATATAAGTGCATTGTGTTTAATAAATCATGTTCTTTATTAAACGAATAGTATTTTATTCAAAATCCCGTGGAAGTCACTATCTCGGCCTATACGCCGCTACAACACATACATTGCATGATCTCCTAAGGTATTTGGTATTGAAAACGCATCCTGTCATTTTCGACACATTAAAAGGTTTAGACGCACTTGGCATTGCAGTTTCGTGAATGGGAAAATACCTCGTTGTAGAAATTATAGGTCCATGTGTTTACATTGCCTCCGCATATAAGGGTTCGACCTAATTCTATTCAACATTTAAAAGTCTAAGTCGCATTTTTCAACCTAAGTTTAAATTAAAATTTCTGTTTCTCAAGCTCTAAAAAACTCCTGGCAGAATATGTTCATATAGAACACTGCTTGGTTTTAGGCCCCCTAAAACGGGTTTTAACCGGTTAATGACATATTAAAGACCATAATATGTTTTTATCCGAAGTGGATATATACTTTTATATCTCCTCAATGACAATATTCATAAATAGCTATATCAGGACATAAGATGTGATTAATGAATAATAATATTTTTTCGGATAAATTATAAATTATGAGAAAAAAGTGTCAGCCAAATGCACAGGACGAATAGGCTTAGAGGACAATAACATTTTCATGCAATTTTTCATAAACAAGTCGCCAGGTGGGTGCAATACAATGTTAATGCATTATGTGACAATAATGTTCCAAACTATATACACTCAGGCTGGACAACTGGGATCCATTTAGATCCATTACCTATGGATCTATAGTGATTGTTCTGTATATAAGTATGATAGCCTTCGAGAACCCTGAATAATAAAATTAAAGCACATTCGGTAGAAAAGCGTGCCAAAATCGCAACAATTCCGAATAATGGAGCACCGCTCTATTGCACTTACTCCTAAACATGGGCCAATATTGATCATTTTTAGTAGACATATTTTCTGCTCAATGAGAACTCAACATATCAAATTACAACCAATAAGGTTTGAAACACATGTCCAAACCCACCAAAGTGGACCAATATTGATAGTTTTCAGTGGGAAGATTTTTTACCAAGACTTGCCCAAAAGCATCAAAATACCGAATATTAGGGGGTACCGTTATATAATTGGTATTTAGTTGAAACACATAGGAAAGCTCACCAAAATTTGGAATATAGCTTTAATGGATCTACCGTAAAAAGTTGATAGTTATTGATAATTTTGCAGGATTTAAAGCGGTACCAATATTGGTTACATTGTATAGAAATTAGCGAGCATTTTGGGTAATGATTATATAAGGGGCTATGCCTAATTAAGGACCGATATAGCTCAATTTCGAACCAAATATTTTAGTTTTATATCTTAATATCTGCCTTTATGCTAATTTTAAAACTACCGATAATCGGGAGGAGCTACTCTATATATTTCATTCTCGAACCTGACGTTCTAGTTATTTATCTAGTTATGCTATCGAAGGTAGGACGATTACAATACATGGCTAACTCGTCTTTGAATTCCATATTTATACACTTTCGAATACAGCGATATCTAAATCTGAACTTACCACGCATCATTCTTGACATAATTCAGTACTCCATACTAAATATCGTACAAATAGAAAGAAAGATATGAACGTTGGTGCACCATTCACTTAAAATCGGACGAAAATATATATGGGAGCTATATCTAAATCTGAACCGATTTTTTCCAATTTCAATAGGACCAAACAAATATGCTGTGTCAAATTTCATCCAATTCGGATCATAAATACAACCTAGACTTTGTTTACAATTTAACATGGGCAGAGAGACGGTCGGACGTGCGTAAATCTACTCAGAAAGTGATTCTATGCATATTCTCAAAAAGAAACCATGGGTCTATCTTATATGCACAAAGACATAATACCCTGTACCACATTGAAGGGTATAAGAAAGGGATTATATGGGAAATATCTCTATATTTTTATTTTTGGAGATTTTTAACCAAATACGAATACAAAATTCGAAATTACGGTCTATTTCAATTCATTTAGAGACAAGAGTGTTTACAACAGATACACGGGCGTACGGACATTTCTAAATCGTCATAGAATTATTCGCTGATCATGGGTCGGAAATGATTATTTCTGTGAGTTACAAAAGAAACAACAAACTTAATATACCCTCCATACTATGGTAGAGGGTATAAAAATGTAATAAAAATTGTGAGGATATATAATAGGCTGATGTTATTTATCTGTCTGGAAAACCGACTGACTTTTTTTAAATAGGGTTTTCCATGCTCAAACCTTAAAAATCTTATTTTAAGGAGCTTTGTAAGATACAATTCACAAATAATTCGAAAATCAAAGGCTTGGCAAACACGTCGTAGCATTTCAATCTGGGTGTTACTATTGTGACATGTTGCAACAAATATTTACAAATCAATTTTACTTTTGACCTAATGTAATTGATCGTAAATTGTTATGCCTCCAACAGAAGTGTTTTTATGGCAAGGCCAATATAACTTCCAATATTACACACCTTAAGTCTTGCTTTGTGTTTTTTTTTCATACACAAACTATTGAGTTGAAGGCGCTGCTATTCAATTAAAATATCAATAAAATATTCCACGGATACCAAATGGTATTTTATTTCTTCTAAACAATTAAAAAAATATATATGAATTGCATTGAAATAATTATTACAAAACGCGCACACACGAAAATTATGACATTTATTGCAGCATTAAATAAACATTTAAATGAATTTTTAATTTATATGCTTGTTATTGATGTTATCGCCATCAATCATTGGTTTTGGTATTAATTTATGAAAAAGAAGAATTAACAAAAATAAGTTACGTAAAAAATTGTGTGACACCAAAAGACCTAGTTAGCACTCCTTCTTGCAGCAAAACTTGGTTGGAGGCCTTGGTTGGCTAACCAACCTCAACACACACCCATAACCATTTGTAATAAAAAAAACTTCAAGTGCAACTTAATTAAGATTAAAATAAAAAATAGAAATATTTGTCATGAACTACAACTTCGTTAGTTTTCCCATTTAGACTTATTCATTTCAAGAATTTTCCATTTATTTTCATTTCCTTTCAAAATGGAGTAAGAAGAATAAATAACTCCATCACTGACAACATAAGTTTTAGAGACAATTTCCTTGGGCTTAAGATTTTTGAAAAATTACTTTTCAGAGATAACAGTGAATAGAGGATTTTTTTGTTTGTAATGGAATTATAACAGAAGTGGCCTACGAAGTTTGTAATGCACTTGAAGGAGATCCATACAACTACATAGAATATAATGAAAGAAAAAAGAGTGGGAAGGTAAGAGAAATTCGTGGGAGATTTGATTTGAAAGAGTGACTTCAATTATTTGAATATTAGAAAATATAAAAGCACACAAAATTCAAAGCTCATTAAACTCCAAAACAAAAACGATGTGAGGAATTACCTTCTGGAGTCACAGATTGCCTTAAATTCAATCTTCAGCAATTTATTTGATAGATCCTTTGGGGTCTCAATTTGAAAGCAGTCAGTTTGCAGCTGATATGTGAATGGACGAACCTATGATCGATTTAAATCTAGAACTATAACCGATTTAGACCAAACCTATTTTAGGCTAAGTATATCTTCAAAAGTTCACAGAAATCAACAGACATAAGCTCCGTTCCAAAACCTAGGTTAGGGTTGGGGATGTGCAGTCACTTATGTGGCTGCAGCACTCTGAGACCGGTTAGGTCCGTTGTGATCATCCACGAGAAGAGAAGAGATAAGTACAGATCTGTAGGAGAGAGAAGATTGGGGAAATAAAGGGAGTTGAGAAGCTTACAGAAATATATAAAAAGGTGAGATTGGAATGAAGGTCGATGGCCATAGGAATCAGACAGAAGATGTGTTACATGTCAAGGTTGTACGTTCCTAATCACTTTAGATTTTTAATTATGCTGTAGGTTAGAGCAGGTTGTAGAGAAGAAGCTGAGACTCGGTAGAAAATGAGCGCCCAGTACTCTGTGCCGCCTGTAAGCCAGGGCTGGGCAGTGGCACAGGAGATGCTCAATGGTATCCGTCTCATCCTCGTCAACGCAGAGTCTACAGTAATCAATTGCATCAAGATCCCATTTACTAGTAAAAGCACTTATATTACAGTGACCAGTAATGATTCCTGTCATCACTCTAATTTCAGATTTGCTCAAGTTCAACAGTGAGTGCGTTCTTTTGGTAGACAGAGTCGGCCAAATGGATCTTGACACGTTGCACCTAGGTTCGTTGTGCCAAAGTTCGTAGGCTCTTTCGTCGAAGAACGCCTCAAAATTCCGGTAAAAATTACATATGGATGGTTTGGTTGAGTCATCAGTTGCTAGATTCGTCCGCTCTTTCATTACCCTAGATGTCACAATGTCCTGGTACCCAACACAACCGATAGCTGTAAGTAAAATCTTCCAAAGCTGCTCTACACTTGAGGGCGGTTTCAGATTTGATATAACAAGATTTGATGGCTTTAAGAGCCGCTTGACTATCCACAAAGATAGTCACCGGTTCAACGACCTCTGCATCCAGACTTTTTATCAATTCCGCTGCCTTTCAAATCGCGAAGATTTCAGCTTGGAAAACACTAAGTTGCAATCCGGCTTGTAGGTTAACTCAAGGCCTAGCCTCTCACAGTAGACGGCCGCCCCCGTACCGGATCCAAGTCTGCATAGAAGGCCAGACCGTCCAGAGGAGGGTTACTTCGGTTCCAGTCGTCCCTACTAGGAGTAGCGACATCTACATCGTCAAATCTCAGGATTGGTGATATATATATATTCGCTTAGTTTAACGCGTTGGTCCAATGTCATACCTGTTTCATTCAAAATACTACCATACCCAAAGGTACAGTTTCGCCAAAGGTTTTGTTCATGCAGCCTTAGGGCGCTGCGCGCGGCCTGACACTTAATGCTGAGGCCCAGAGGCTTTAAGTTCAGCATTGCGTTCAGAGCTGCTTGTGGCGTGCTCCTTCTGGCTCCTGTTACTAAAATCGAGGCGGCTCTTTGCACCTTGTCTAATTTACTGGATGTCGACTTGAGGCGCAGACAGTTCCACCACACAAGAGAACCATAGGATAGGATGGGCCTTATCACAGTGTTATACAACCACAGCTTTTCCCAATGGAGTTCTTGCATGCATAGAGTGCAATCATCCCTCATTTATGGTATATTATATTAAAGACACTATATATGAACATATCCCACATATAATCGCCCATCCGATTTTAGATGGGATACCCAATAAGAGTATTGATATTAGTGATCGGCCACATCAGATAAATGCGGACGACGACTACGACAGAGACATAATAACCTCACAGTTCTTCAAAGTGCCAATGCTCCACAAAATTTCCTTTAAAATCCCCAAAAAATATAACATTTTCTGAACTTTCTTTTTTCAGTGTGGACATGAAAAAAATTATTGGAATTCGAAGAATCCATGAAGTTCTAAATATCGCGTAAACATTAAATAATCATCGATTTAATTATTTGTTTGTGTAATAAAATCACAACAGAATGAGGCATGTACAAAAACAATATTTAAGCATTCAATGAAATTTGATGACCAATACAGTGTAACAAAAAAGTAATCGTCACAAAGCTGGATTTTTGTTGGAATTTTTATACACCACAAACTATTTTGTCAGGGGGTTACCGCTTTGGGTGACCCCAAGAGTTTGTAAAGCCGCGAAATATTGGTCGTTTTCAATCTACATGTGTGTCTAGCTCGCCAAAATTTTGCATAGAGTCTTTTGTCTGCAGGCAGGTCAAGTTCGAAGATGGGACTTATCGGTCCACGTTTAGGCATAGCTCCCATATTAGGGTACCCCCCAATTTTTGGTATTTTTAGGTTCTTGAGCGTGTTTTTCAACTGAATTCGCTGAAATTTGGTACATTGAGTTTTTATTGGGTAGCAAATCTCTCCACTAAAAATTATCAATATGGGCCCATATTTTCGGATAGCCCCCATATAAGCGTACCCCTAATTTTGCGGTATTTTGGGGGTTTTGATCGCATTTTTCGACCGAATTGGCTGAAATTCGGTACTTTGAGTTCTTATTGGGTATCAAATCTCTAAAGTAAAAATTATAAATATAGGTCAATTTTTTCGGTAGCGGTTTTCAACCGATTTCGCTGAAATTTGGTACAGAGGGTTCTTATTTGGTACCAAATTTCCCCACTAAAAATTATAAATATAGGTCCATTTTTTTCTGGTAGTCCCCATATATAAGGGTTCCTCCCAATTTCCAGTTTTTGGGGGGTTTTGAACGGATTTTTTCACCGAATTGGCTGTAATTTAGTAATTTGAGTTCTTATTGGGTAGCAAATCTCTTCACAAAAAATGTTATATATATGTCAATTTTTTCGGGTAGCCCCCATATAAGGGTACCCCCAATTTTCGATATTTTGAGGTTCTTGAGCGCATTTTTCAAACGAACTCGCTGAAATTTGGTATATTTTAGTCGTATGTGGTAACAAATCTCCTCAACAAAAATTTTTAATATTCACACCTTTTTAGTTATTATTAAAGAAAAGTCCTTCTTTTCGACGGCGGAGATGATACGGATCACAGGAATATTCGAATATAAAAATTCCAACGCAATTAGGAAGAGTTCATATCTGGCTCAGGTATGAACTAGGTAAAAATCTATAAAAAAAAACTATAAAATGGCGGACGTAGGAAATTTATTTTTTGGTAAATCTAAATATTCGACCACAACCCAAGCTGGAAAATAGTACAAATCTTCACCGATTGAATTTATCCTACTTCATACAATGTAGGTCGAGAATCGTGTGTTCAAACTTGGAGCCGTTGGGATTATTAATTTTTGAGTTATGGTGCCCGCCAGTTGTAAAAACCCCGTTTTGAGAAAAAAAGAGAAGGACTCTTGGAGTCGCTTGATACTGACGAAATAAATCAGCTATATCTTCAAAAATTGTTGAGATTTTTAATTGAAATTTTAAGGATACATTCTTGAGAATTTATAGGTTGATAATAAATAAAAATAAAGAAATCTATTTTTAAACCATTAATGAAATTTTGTGAGCAGAGTTGGATGGATTACTCATTTACAAACAAGTTTCCAGACCTTCTTATTTCTCGAAGGTGTATCACAGTTGGCTAGTTTGAGCTTCTGACACAACTCCTTCCTACTTTTTTTACACCATAAAAATACCGGAAATGGGTCCGATATTTATATGGTCGCTATGTCTTAACATGGCCCTCTATTAATATTTTTCTTTGAATTGTTTTTTTTTTCTCCTTCCATGAACTCGAAGCGCCAAATTACAGCCCCAACGGTCAAAAAGTGGCCTTTAAAATACTTAAAACTATTATATGGGAGCAATACCACAACGTGGTCCTATTATAAAAATGTTTTGCGAAAATCTTACTAAGTGAAGTTTCTATAACGCGTTCCTAGTGATTAACCGAGATGCGTTATAGCAACTTCTGTTGGAAAATGGTGACCATAACCATTGATGGATGTAAAATATTAAACTTAAGGCAATTCTGTTGGAAAGGCTGTCTTAAATCCTTTAAATACGAACAATTGAGGACGACCTTTAACAAACTTGAGACCGATGTATTTTCAATACGAATCATGATTGGATTAGTAGCTATAGCTGTGCAAGAATTCAAAGCTGTATCTTTAATATGGGGAGCTCTATCGTAATTTCAACAGACACTCATACATACATACACTCATGTACAGTACATAATCTGACGAGATATTACACCGTTAGTCAACAACTTCTCATAAAATCAAAAACAAACAAACTAGAATATACAAGTATTTTTTTAAATTCGTTCACATACTTCTGTACCCAATTGTATAGACGTCGACGAATGTGCATTTGCATATATTTATTCTACTTCGTTCGATTGTATTTGAATAACGTGCTCTTTGAACGAAAATTGAAAATGGAATTATTGTATATTTGTTGTTATAGCTGGCTGTAGTCTGGAACTTTTTTGTTGTTTTATTTGTATTACTGGAACGTGTGTACTACTTTACCCCTTTACGCTCTACATTGCCATCAAACAGTGGGTGGGTGATGGCTGCCGAAGAAGTTGTAATATTAATGGATTTTTTTCTGTCTTTATTTTGTTTCGTTTGAAGTTCCCAATAACTTCATGGTGTTCTTTATGATTTGTTTATGTTAACAAAATTATGTGATCTACATACATACGAGCAGACAACATTGTATATACAAACAATTCACATGCAAATGTTACACATGCCGCATTCACTGTGAATTTACATATGGTGGTGCATTGAATTACCCGGCTGCAGCAACAGCAGCTACTTTACAAATTACTGCTGTTTGCCTTTAAATGCTGCAGTGTTTTTTATTTACCCAATAATTTTTTTCTGAGACCTTTGTCGGTCGAATTCCAAAGCCGCTGAGAGGCTGATGAATTTTCTGTGCTGGACATTCCACTGCATTTTTGTGATGATTGGACATTTTTCTGTTGTTTTTTTGTTTGTTTACATTTCGTCAAATGAATTGTTTACATTTCGTCAATTAACACCAAAAACAAAAATAATTGTAGTATTAAACATCATCAACATCATTATTTGAACAACTACTGTAAATGGCTACTGTTTTACGAAAAATTTTGTTTGTAATGAAACAAAGGAAGTAGGACAGTAGATGAGGACATCGGTGGGTCTCAGCACATGACTCAAATATGTAAAAATGACTTGCACAGATATTTTGTTCCAGATTTCCCAGTCAGAGTAAATGACTCATATATAATAAGTCTCCAAATTGTGAATAGTTGCAAGACTTCTATAGATAAAATCTCTTCAGAAATTCCAAACAGAGCCCTTATTTTAAATTACAAGATATTGCGGGTCATTTTAAAGCATATTTTTCAAGGACTATTAAAAGGGGTCTATTTTTTAAAGATTTTTTTCAAGGACAATTTAAAGCGGTAATTTTTTAAAGAATTTTTTCTAGGACTATTTAAGCTGTGGATTTTTAAAGAATATTTTTATACCCTCCACCATAGTATGGAGGGTTTATTAATTTTGTCATTCCGTTTGTAAATCATCGAAATATTCATTTCCGACCCTATAAAGTATATATATTCTTGATCAGGGTAAAATTCTAAGACGATCTAGCCATGTCCGACCGTCTGTTGTAATCACGCTAACTTCCGAAAGAATTGAGATAGGATGCTGAAATTTTGCACAGGTTTGTCTTTTGTCTGCAGGCTGGTCAAGTTCGAAGATTGGAAAAAAATCGGTCCACGTTTAGGCATAGCTCCCATATAATGGTACCCCCCAATTTTCGGTATTTTGGGGTTCTTGAGCGCGTTTTTCATCCGAATACGCTGAAATTTTGTGCATTGGTTTCTTATTGGATACTTAATGTCTCCACTAAAAATTATAAATATAGGTCCACTTTTTCTGATAGCCCCCATATAACGGTACCTCCTAATTTTCAGTATTTTGACGGTTTTGGGCATTCTGTAATTAAGTATTTTGAATTCGTACCAAATCTCTCCACAAAAAATTATAAATTTCATACATATATGGGTACCCCCAAATTCGCGTTTTTCAACAGAATTCACTGAAAATTTGTCCCCACAAAAAATTATAAATATAAGTCCACTTTTTTGTAGCCCCCATATAACGGTACCTCCTAATTTTAGTATGGCAACAAATCTCTGGTAACAAATCTCTCCACCAAAAATTATTAGTATTCGACCACTTTTTGGGGTAGTCCCCATATAACCCCATTTTTTATATTAAAATCGTTATCTGATTTGTTCCGTGTTTTGGGGTTTGTTCTAAGACTCTGTTGTAATCTTTTCACCTGCGTAGGATATCGAGATAACAAACTGGAACGTAAGGTGCGATAAAGAACTATATATATGAACTATAACCGCATTTAGACCAAGCCCCTGTGCGGGAGGTACCAGCAGGAGTGGACCGATGTTCCCAATCTTCGAAATTGAATTAAGTTTGGAAGAAATAGTAAGATGGATGAAAATATAATTTTCTGAAACGGATTTTGTCCAAAGAAAGATGGGGTCTACAACAAATATATTTCGACGAGGCACATTTTCACCGTGTCAAAGTGTATACACCCTCATTAGCCATAAGGCTGAGGGTATAATTATCCATTAAAAATTTTTTAAATTTATATTATGGTTTACATAATCGGTTTGTAGAAATGTCGGTATAGGTCCACTTTTGGTATTTTCCCTATATTTTCATTTCAATTGCCTCTTAGTATATCTATGGTGGAGGGTATCCAAAGTTCGGCCCGGCCGAACTTAACGCTTTTTCACTTGTTTCATTTTGGATTTTTTAAAGAATGTTTTTTAAAAGACTATTTAAGGCGTGGATATTTTAAAGAATATTTTTTCAAGGACTACTTAACGCGTCGATTTTTTAAAGAAAATTTTTTTCAAAGAACTATTTTAGGCGTGGATTTTTTAAGGATTATTTTTCCAGGGACTGTTTAAGTCGTGAATTTTTAAGGAATATTTTTTCAATAACTGTTTGAGTCGTGGATTTTTTAGGGATTTTTTTTTTCAAAGACTGTTTGAGTCGTGGATTTTTTGAAGAATATTTTTTCAAGGACTGGTTGAGTCGTGGATTTTTAAGGAATATTTTTTCAAGGACTATTTAAGGCGTGAATTTTTTATTAAGGACTATTTTTTTAAGGTCTATTTAAGGCGTGTATTTTTTAAAGAATATTTTTTCCAGGACGATTTAAGGGGTGGATTTTTAAAGAATATTTTTTTCAAGGACTATTTAAGGCGTGGATTTTTAAAGAATATTTTTTCAAGGACTATTTAAGGCGTGTATTTTTTAAAGACTATTTTTTCCAGGACGATTTAAGGCGTGAATTTTTTAAGGAATATTTTTCAAGAACTATTTAAGGCGTGAATTTTTTAAGGAATATTTTTTCAAGGCGTGGATTTTTTAAAGAATATTTTTTCAAGAACTATTTAAGGCGTGGATTTTTTAAGGAATATTTTTTCAAGGCGTGGATTTTTTAAAGAATATTTTTCAAGACTTATTTAAGGTGTTGATTTTTAAAGAATATTTTTTCAAGGACTATTTAAGTCGTGGACTTTTTAAGGATTACTTTTTCAAGGACGGTTTAAGTTGTAGATTTTTTAAGGATTATTTAAGGCGTGGATTTTTTAACGAATATTTTTTTCAGGACTATTTAATGTGTGGATTTTTTAAAGAATATATTTTTTGAAGGACTATTTAAAGCGTGGATTTTTTAAAGAATATTTTTTCAAGGACTATTTAAGTCGTGTATTTGTTAAAGAATATTTTTTCGGAGACTATTTAAGACGTGGATTTTTTTAAAGAATATTTTTAAAGAATATTTTTTCAAGGACTATTTAAGGCGTGGATTTTTTAAGGATTATATTTTAAGTCCTTAGATAAGGCGTGGATTTTTTAAGGATTATTTTTTCAAGGACTGTTTAAGTCGTGGATTTTTTAAGGAATATTTTTCAAGTACTGTTTATGTTGTGGATTTTTTTTCGAGGACCGCTTGAGTCGTGGATTCTTTTAGGGATTATTTTTTCAAGGATTGTTTCCTGGATTTTTTAAGTATTTTTCCAATGATTATTGAATTTTATAGTACCGCTTTGTTGAAATCGGTATTGGCTTTTACTCGCTAAAGAATCTAGGAGAAAGATACGGTTGTCTAAAAACGACCGTTGTGCCACCGGACATTGATGGCGTGCACGTCATTTGACATGTCCTCTTGATTCGCACTAAACAGAAACAATAGCCGACCGAGGGCCTGCTTCAAAGAGCAACCAGTGACCGTCGCTGATTCTACCATAATGGTCAGCTCTATCGATGATTGCCACTTGAAGATCTTCATCGCCAGCTACTGAGGCCGGTCCGTCGTATGGCTTTTTGCGTCTTTGAACATGCGCCTTGGAGTTTATGTTTCCAGAGAAGTTTGATGCCTTCTCTGTACTCGGTTGATTCTCCGGAGTTTTATGCTCAGCGGCAGCCACATACGTAGTTGATGTGTCAGCCAGACGTTAAGCCATGGTCTTTTTGTGTGAAGGTTGTGGACCTTCGGATGAGCGAATGCGCTTCACAGATTTGTGCTGTGGGTCATTATTCGTTCCTCCAAAATGCAATGGTTCCTAGGCTGATTTGTCGTTCTTCTTGGCCCGACCGACAGCGGAGGTACTAAGTGCTTCACCTTTGCTTTTTGGTGTAGAATCGGGCTTCGAGACAGAGTCCTTTGCGCGCCGATCACCCTTATGGGTGTCAGTCTGATGCGATTTCGCCTCCACACCTCTTCGAGAAGCAGTGGACTCTAATACTTTGCTCGTATCCGGATTCACCTTGAGAGAAAGATCCTCCTCATCTGGACATCTTGCATCAGATGCTTCTCGTACAATTCCGACCTATAGGTCGCTAAGCGTTAGTGGTCTCTCGTTAGATTCTCCATCGTCGCACATCGATTCAGTTGCAGTCTGCCTCTGAAGCTTATTGTCGTCATGTGCCGACACTGGACCAGTCGGAGACAGATTTACCTTCTGTTAGGCAATCCCTAGTTAGAGCCACAGCAATCTTCCTGGGTAGTCTTGGCCGAAAACACCTTGGTGTCCAGCTCATCATCAGTTGTGGTTAGGTTTTGTAGCAGTTCCACCGGGAGTATATCCCCACTTTGCTCTTCCGGAACAAGTCTGTCCAGCTGGTCGAAGAGTTTCTACTCTGTTTCTCTAAACAATCGTGCATAGCGCTAATGGTCTTATGTAGGCCCTCTCCGTCCAAAACTGCGGTCCTGTGTGTCGTAGACTATTTTTCACCAGTCTTGACTAAATCATGTTCCATTGGAATTGGCGGATCGTCATCTTTTTCCGAGGCTAAACTAGATGCACTTGAAGCGGGTGCAGCTACAGGTGCTAAGCAGCCAGATCACAATCACTGGATTTCGATTACATGTGGCTTGTAGTCTCACAAACGCTCCCTACACCGTAACATTATTTTTCCTGTTCTTTTTGCCATCTTAGCTAATTATTTAAGGGAACTACCCCGATCCATTTTGGTCCACGGGGAATCCGAAGACCCCCCAAGGTTTCAATGATGTGCAGAGCCAAGTTCCGGCAATAGATATATCTCCCATATATAGTTTCGTCCGATTTTAGGTAAATGGTGCACCAAACTCCCAATATTGGACCGATTGAGACAAATTTTGATTAGAGTATTGATGTAGGTCTAGATTCATGTATGCCAAGTTTGATTGAAATCGGTTCAGATTTGGATACTGCTCCCATATATAGTTTCGTTCGATTTTAGGTAAAAGGTGCACAAAAATCCCAATATTGGTCCGATTGAGACAAAATTTTACACAGAGTATTGAATTAGATCTTAGTTGATACCTGTCAAGTTTTGTTAAAATCGGTTCAGACTTAGATATAGCTCCCATATATATTTTCGTCCGATTTTATGTAAATGGCGCACCGAGGAGTCTATGCTTGTCCCATATTCATGAAGTTTTTGTATCTGTATGGGTTGTTTTAGTTTAGTTGAAATATCTACAAGTTCATGCAGTTAATTTCGTTAGATTCCATTTCAATGGTCCTCCAAAGATGATATGACTATTCTATCTAAAGATACATATGAGCATCTATTGTATGTACCCAAATTGGTGAATTGGTCGGCCCCGACCGACTTTTGAAACTTCCTTACTGTTTTTTTTTTTTTTTTTTTTTTTTTTTTGTATACACTCCAACAAAGGGTGGATTCCTAAGTTTTAATAGGATGGATAGCATTAACCTGAATGTGATTTGAGTAAAATTTTGCTCCGTGTACTTAGATCTCACAGTACAAGTTTTGAGGGTCCCTTACACCTTCTATAGTTAGCGCAGGTCGCCCATTGGAAAACATTTGCGATCTATATATAGTTTTGAAATGAACTTTTCAATTAAAATTCAATCTATAAGCGTCATTACTTTTTGCCCTCCCCGACCACGTCTCTGGATATAGAGTAAAAAAAACAAAACGCATATGCTGATAAAAACAAAAACAAATGTGGAATACGTACCTTTTTAAATCTTCGTCGTTGATTGCTTAAAACAGATTCACCAAACAGATGATGCGTATGACGACGCCGCTGATGATTTGCTTGATGATGATACCACGAACCAGAAGATAACAAGCATTATGCAAAGGCATTTAAGTCAGGCAGGCAGCCAGCCAAATAGGCGGATAGACGCGGTAAGTAGGCAAACAGACAATAATCGAAGTTAAACAGTAAATACGAAAAAAAAAACTAAATACAAAACGTAACGAAACCCCGAAAGAAATTTAAAACCAGACAAATGAAATCCAATTAAATGATTTTTTGTTTTCGTTTCTGTTGTAGGTTGCGCCGGTTGCCGGTTCTATCGTTGAAAAAAAAATACCCAGTGATGTTCTTGACGGAAACAGAAAAACCGACACTCACACAAACCGAAAATTTGAAAAATTTGCTGTTAAACAATGGCGATGATAATGATGTTGTAGTTGTTGTTGCTGTTGAAGTGCGATGTTGTTGCTGTTGCTGTATGTGCCTC
The DNA here is from genome assembly GCF_032173495.1 of Musca vetustissima. NCBI lineage: Eukaryota > Metazoa > Arthropoda > Insecta > Diptera > Muscidae > Musca > Musca vetustissima. Next base: position 46,021 of record NW_026876284.1, read on the forward strand.
TGTAAAGAGTAAACAACCCAGACAAGCAGAGTAGTAAACAAAGAGTCTGCGCAAAGCTGTTTTTTTTGGGAGTAGAAGAGCACCAAGTAGCACCACCAAAAAAAGCAAAAAAACAGTTCCCAGCTGACAGCTGTTGTTACAACCGACACAAACAGTCCAAAAACTCCTGATGAATGAAACTTGGAGGAGACTTGGAGGATATGACACACACACGCACACAAATCAATCACTTGAACGTTTGCAGAACTTCTTGTTTCAACTTTTTTTAGAAATACAAAAAAATCATGAAATACAACAACAAATTGAAAAGGATGTTGTTGCTGCTGTTGCCAAAAGTGGTCGTAAATTCTTGTTGTCGGATTTTTGTTGCTTGTTTGTTTTTGTAAATTATCGATTTCCCGAAAATTGTTACGCCTTTTGTTTCTAAGACGTTGTCGTAGTTGTTATTATTTTTTCTTCTATTTATTTCGAAACAAAATTTTTCCGGTTATTTCTTCTTTATTTTTTTTTTTTTTCGTTTGACTTAAACTAAATATGGAGATAATGTTGACGTATTTTGGTTGCAGATGCTTTTCATTTATTTGTTTTAATTTTTTTTTCTTCTTCTTTTTGTTGTTGTTATTATTACTTTACTTTTGAAGTAGATTTCTCACGATTCTTTTCCGCTATGTTGTTGTTATTGTATTTGCAATTCACCTACAAAAAAAGAGAGATAATAGAACATTATTAAAAAATATGAGGTATAATATGAGGGTGGGATTATTTGCCGAGATATTTATAATTTACGAGGCTCGTGCGACAAGTCTTTTAAGTGGTAGCTGCTTTAATTATTTGTTTAATTTTTTTTTTTAATGTTTTATTCTTATTATATTATCTTCTTCTAATTTAATTCGAAATAAAATATCACCATAGAATTGTTAAACGTTCAGAGTTAAGTAGTGGGGGATAATTGGGGCACATTCGGCACTTATTTTTTAGAGCTCTATATCTCAGTACTTATTCAACAGATATAAACACTTTATGGCTGGTTATTGTCCTCTGATACTTATTTAAAAAAACTAATAGCTTCGATATTTGATGGGGCACATTCGGCACCATAGTCATAGCCTGGTAATTATCACCGCTATCAGTCTGGTTGGAATTCAGATCTTCTAAAAGTTATATTTAGTTTTAATATGCGAATCAATGTTTGACTTTTAAGGCTATATTTTCTAGCGGCAGATGTTGACGTCTCAGGGTCACACACACCTCCAGAAATAGTTTTTTTCTGTCGCATTTTCCTCAATAGAAGCACGTTCGGTCTAATATATGTAAATCGGAACCATATTAAAGGATTATTTTTAAATACAAACTCAAACCAGTAAGGAAAGTAGTAAAGTCGGACTGGGCCGACCATATTATACCCTTCACCACTTTGGGTATATTTTACATATGTATCCTAACAGACGACGCGTTTTGTTATAAATCTATATCTGAACCGATTTCAGGGAAATTTGCCAGAGACTAATTTATATAACATCAGTATGTTGTGTCAATCAGCCTAGCTATGGATCTTTTCACGAAGCTTAGCAACATCATTCTAGACTTAATTCAGTACCCTATACCAAAATTCGTGCAAATTGAAAGATATATAGGGTCATTGGTGCACCAATTACCTTAAATCGGATAAAAATATATATGGGAACTATATCTAAATCTGGACCGATTTTCACGAAACTTGGCAGACATCACTCTCGATCTTATTAATAACTCTGTGCCAAATTTCGTTCACATCAAAAGATTTCCAGGGACTTTGGTGCAACATTTACCTTAAATCGGACGAAAATATATATGGGAGATATCTCTAAATCTAAACCGATTTTCACGGAACTTAGTACACATCATTCTATACTTAATTTAGTACGCTGTGCCAAATTTCGTGCAAATCAAAAATTTCCAGGGACTTTAGTGTACTATTTACCTAAAATCGGGCGGAGCTATATATGGGAGCTATATCTAAATCTGAACCGATTTTCACGAAACTTGGCAAACATCATTCTAGACCTTATTCATTACGCTGTGCCAAATTTCGTGCAAGTCAAAAGATTTCCAAGGGCTTTAGTGGACTATTTACCTAAAATCGGGCGAAGCTATACATGGGAGCTATATCTAAATCTGAACCGATTTTCTCAAAACTTTTTACACATCATTCTAGACTTAATTCAGTACACTATGCCAAAATTCGTGCAAATCAAAAGATTTCCAGGGACTTTAGTGTACTATTTACCTAAAATCGGGCGGAGCTATATCTAAATCTTAACCGATTTTCACGAAACTTTGCACAGATTATTTTATACTTACATAGGTACGCTTTGCCAAATTTCGTGCAAATCGAAAGATATATAGGGACTTTGGTACACAATTAACCTTAAATCGGACGAAAATATATATGGGAGCTATATCTAAATCTGAACCGATTTTTCCCTATTTCAATAGGGTTCGTCCTTGGGCCAAACAGATGAGCTGTGCCAAATTTCTTCCAATTCGGATCATAAATGTGACCTGTACTTTGTTTACAATTTAACATGGTCAGACATACGGACGGACGGGCGGGCGGACGGGCATGTATAAATCGACTTAGAAAGTGATTCTATGCATATTCTCAAAAGGAACCATGGGTCTATCTCGAATATTTTTGCCTGTTACAAACATATGCACAAAGACATAATACCCTGTACCACAGTGTGGTGAAGGGTATAAAAATACAAAAACCCGTGCATTTGAATATTTTATTAGCTAGAGATTTAAAACTTTGCGGCCTGTATTTATTTTGATATTCGATACCTATGGAACCCAGCCAGCAACTTGATTGCCGAATGTGCCCCGATGCCCCAGTCTCCCCTATTTTGGGATCTCATTAATGGTCTCTTTACGATAAGACCACAACATAGGAAATTGGCATAGACATAAGGATTATCAATTTCGTGGTTACCTTCAGTCTTCACATTGATAGGGCTAAAATGTGCCTGGTTTTAGACACATTTTTGTAACCAATACAGTTTCAAACAATTTAGAGTCGTCCATACGTCTGCTTGCCTGGCCAGACGAATATCCGATTTGAACCAAATTTTTACAACCTATTATCTTTACCAAGCCTAGATCAACTTCGAATATGGGGCCTATTGGTCCATTCCTTCGAGGGTAAAAATGTTCAATATTTATATGTTCAAAATCAGGCGAATTGAATGTCCGATTTGAAACTAAATTTTGAACAACCTATTATCTTTATCAATCCTAGATGAAGTTTGATGATGGCACCCATTTGTCCACTCCTTCTGGTACAAAATTTTCAATATCAATAAATCCAATATCGGGCGAATGTAATGCCCACCACAAAGCGTCAACATGTCCAATATTTATAAATTCAATATCTGGCGAATGCATTACCCGAATTGAAACCAATATCGCACAACAAGCAAGCCTTAATCAAGTCCCAAGATGGGACCCATTGGACGTCCACTACACTCTGGTACCTCCCTCACAAAGGGTGAATATTTTATAAACTTCTAAATTTAATTTTTTGATTGAATAACCTCTTGGATCAACATTAAATCCGAAACATCTTTGTATATAACGAATAAGAAAATCTGTGCGTTATTCCGAAGACCCCTGCAAACCGTAGGCTGAGGGTATATATCAGTCGGCAACTCCGACTGTTTTATTAAGTTTGAAATATATCTTCAATTAACAGTGACAGTCAATCCATCATCGTTAAGTCAGGTACAAAAACACCTTCGGATCTAAGAGCGCACTAAACAGGGACATTTTCTGGATATAATTCATTATTTTAGAATTTTCAGAACACCAAATATGACAATTCTATTTTTTAACCTACCCACCGAGTGAAAAAATGTGCTTCATCGCTGAATATGTCGAATCCTGTCCCTAACTTTCAAAACCACAAAATGGATGACACATTATTATAACACACCAATGTAGGCCTAATCATATTCTCTATCATCCGGTTAGCTTTTTCGATTTGTATATGCCTTTTAAACAAGGTAGAATGTCTATTAAATTTGTCATTCCCATATAAATTTTTGATCGGAATTAAATATATATATGTCGATTTAGCCATGCTTTGAAATTTTGCACTACTCCTAACGGAATGTCAAATTTAAGAATGCACTCCATTTCATGGTCAAGAGAAAAAATGGTTCTATTCTTCTTCAAAGTATTCTACAAAATAAGCCCAAAATTCCAAAATATAGGCTGCAAAAGAACATCAGTTCGTACTGATCAACAAATTGTCATAGCAGTATGAGTTCAACGGAATTTGTGAGACGGTTATCGTGGGATATAACCTCAAGAACAGAGCATGGAAGAGCTATGATAGAAGGCATACATGCCCGGAAACCGCAAAGAAAGCCTTTTATTTTCCTGAAAAGGATCTAAAAACAATCTGGGATTTTACAAAATCTCATATAAATTGGAATCCGAATCAGTGGAGAAATATTATGCTCTCGGATGAATTAATCTTCGAAATATAAGTCTCAAACGAGAACAAATTTGTTGTGAAAAGGCCTAAAAATTAAAGACATAGAATTGCAAGGGTAATGGGTCAATAATGGTATTGGGCTGGTTTTCTTTTTATGGAGTTCGATCTGAAGTAATGGATCGTATTGTTTCAGCATGAATCGAATCACGTCAAAGATTGGTTGCGAAAGTCAATAATCAGTATTTTATAATCATCAGATTTTCACCCTATAGAAAAAATCTTCATAGTATCATAGATAGCAAAATATAAAAAGTGCCTCAAACAGACAGGAACTAGAATGGTATGCCCAAGTATCAAATCGTGCATTTTATTGATTCAGGGCCTCGTACGTTTGCTGCCGTAATCAAAAATAATGATTATTTATAAGAAAAAATCAAAAAAGTTGCTTTAGTTTGGACCAAGCAATAAATGGGTCAATTTATGGGTCGATTACGCCACGTTGCCAAATTTGCATTATGGATGGCAACTGTTGTCAACTTCAGTTGCTTCAAATAGAATTTTTCGGCAATCATTTATTTCTGGTTGCTGTTTATAATAACTGAACTTTGTAGGCTTCCCATAATGGCTAATATTACTACAAGAGACAAATTTGAGGTCCTTATTGCCCGGATGGAAGCTCGCCCAAATGTAGCACGCGGCGTGCGGACTTTTGGTCAAACCAAAGCCACTATTGATGATGTGTGGAAGGCCATTTCAGAAGACCTTTACTGCTATGGCCCACCAACACGCATTCCAAATGAATGGCAGAAGTGGCGAACACCTTCTTTTGTGTATCATCAATACATCCGACAACACCCTGGAATTTTGTTTTCGAATAAAAAAATGTTATTCTTCCCTTTTTCCTCCTCCGTTAATTTGAATACAATCCAAATTTTACACATTAGCCCGATAACTTCGGCGAAAACCACCGACATTGTCGGTTGAGCCATGCCAAAGTTGAAGTCATTGCTATGGGACTTTTGAAAACTTCCCTCCACAAAAACATCAGAGCTGCACACATTTTTAAAAGAGGGGGAATTGCTGTTGACCTCCAGGCTTTCGGAAATCAGGGTTTAAGGCTTCATCTATGTACACAACGGCATCTTTTGGTAGTCGAAAATACGCCTTCAAACTAATATGAGCAGTTAATTGAACATTTCTCTAAACGTCAGTATCTACTCACAGAACTGATGGTAGTTCTAATAGATTTATCTCTTAAATGCCTTCTAATAAATGACACACCTTGAACATAATTTTCATCATCAAAACATAGTTCCACTGTGCTACAGAGTATTATGTCTTTGTGCCGTTAAGGTATAATATTGAGCCTAGAAAATTCGTTTTGTAAAAAATTGGTTCAGATGCAAATATTACTCCCATATATATTTTGGACTAAATTCATGTTAATTGTGCACCAAATAATGAACTGGTGTTCAATTGAGATTAAATTTTGAACAGCACTATGTTTTGTAGCATAACGAATAGTGTGATTTAAATCGATTTACATAATTTTGTCTCATTGCCAAAAACGACTCTAAATCTGCTCTAATGAAATAGACTTTGACATAGGTTACCGAGGATTGATCGATTGATGTACCCAATAATATCCCGAAATCGGTTGAAAAGCGGACCAATGTTTATAATTTTTAGTGAAGATATTTGGTACTCAATAAGAAGCCATTGTACCAAATTTCATCGAATTCACTTGAATAGCGCATTCAAGAACCCCAAAATATCTAAAATTGGGGGGTGCACTTATATGGAAGCTATTCCCACCGATATATGTCACCTTAGAATTTGACCTGCCTGCAGACAAAAGACAACTCTATGCAAAATTTTGGTGATCTATCTCAATTCGTTTAGAGGCTAGAGGGATTACAACAGACAGACGGACATGGTGAAATCTTCATGTTGGAGGGTATAAAAAGGCACAAATGTACCCGGTTATTGACCGTAGGATTAAGTCATTTCGTATATAGAAACATATCACATATTTAACTTAGTCCAATTTCATGCCAATATTCCTTCACACAAGCTGTTAGGATGCATTTCTTGAATATTGCCAAATTGGTAAAGGGTGTCATGTAGTTGGCGCTTTCTGACTTTACTTCTTTCCTTACTGTGTTTTTTTAGTGAATACATTTCCATTTATTGCAAAAATAAACTTTCACTATAACATTATATTATAAGTTACAGTTCATTTATTCAGTTTGCAATTTAAGTTGCTTTAGTTTTGGTCACCAGTAAAAGCCGTAATGCCAAAATACAATCATCAAAATTTTGTTAAATTCATGGAACACTCTATTCAACCTCCCATCTCTGGCTGCAGATAACAAAATACCCCCAATAAACTCGCAACGTCCATTTAAATTAAGAAAATGTCTTAAACTAATAGTAAAAATTCTTGCTAAAAATGACATAACCTAATTTGATGGCAACCAAACTTGTTATGCGGACCCCTAGTACATACATCTATATGTGTAAATGTACATATCTTTTCAGAGATAGGCATTTTTACGACCATTGTTAAGGTTTCAGCCTTCTGTTCTTGTTTTTGTTGTTGCTGCTGCTGTTAATTCTCAAAAAAAAAAAAACGCACGCGACATGAAAACGTGTGGATGATACACGTTGCGACGAATGACAATGTGTAGTAAACGTTTGTGTAGCTGTGTGTTTATGTGACTATGTCAAAAGAGAGTATATACAACAAATGAAAGTATGTATGTAAGCAACTAGACAAAAGCAACAACAAAACAATTGACAACAAATATGTATATGCAGGGTACATAGCTAACTAAAAAAACCAAATATGTACAGCGCATACTAAATAATGAATAAACAACAGAAACACATTTTATTTTTGTTGATGGCAACAAACATAGTCGAACAAAAATGTTACGAACAAACAACATAAACATTTGACACACAACACCAACAACAACAGCAGATAGTAAAGATATGGAGTCGCCTCGCATACATATACATTCACACATTTAGATAACATCAAACCTTCTGTTTCGTTTGCCTCTCAACAAGGCTGTCGACGCTACAACCAAACCTTCGAATTCGAACAAACCAACAAACATTCACTTGTCGTTATAACAACGCAACCGAGAGGGGTCAGCCGCAACAGCAACAGTCCAACGACAACGACCATAACATTTCTCTCTAACAAAATCCATGAAATACTCGTAACAAACATTTAACGAACACACTAACTAATACGAACGAATGTGCCGACCATAACGAACGGAAGAAAACAGAAAAAACGGATTCCTTATTATTGTTTAGGTTTGGCCGTCTTGCAGCCTGGTCTTGGCAAAGTAAAAATCTCACAGAAACAACAAAAAACAATGTCAAGAGACACATTGAATTGAATAACCGTATTGTGTGAGCACGATGAGAGGAGAGTGTGAATGCCGTCAGGAGAAGTGTGGGAGAAACTCATTGAGGAGTATTGAAACCAGACTTCTTGATACAAGTGGCCAAAGAAGCAGAAGAAGAACAAGAAGGTGGCATAAAACACACTCCACTCTCACAACATCATCTCATCAGTAAACTTGCTGGCTATTGAATAATCTCTCAACTGACTGAAGGATGGCGGAAGGGAAAAAAGGGCGCGACACTATGAAACAATGTGGCTTGACGACGATAATGATGACGTTGTTGTGACGATACAAGTGCAGGAGGAAATGAAACTTCAAAAACTCCTCTTCAACGATTTATTGAGAGAAATACATGCATACATACGTACATGCATATAAATAATGAAAACTCTTAAACAAATGTCAAGAATGTGTGAATGGCAACAAAATAAAATAAAACAAAACCTATAACCGCAAAATAATCGCATGGTTGATGGGGGTTTAAATGTAGCTGTATGGGGTATTATTGGGAATAAAGGAAGATTAAATTATTAGAGAGATGGTTGGAAGAAGAAGAAGAAAATGGAGACTAAATGCAAAGGTCAAATGTGGCATAAACCACAAAATCTGATAAAGTAGGCGAATGGGGTTATTTTCAAAAGGGATGTGTAATGAAGTTAATTGCAGATGGGTTGGTATGTCATAATTTTGGATTTTTTTAACATTCCTTGTCGCTCATCGTGTTCCTGTCCTGCTCGATAAGCAGATATCAGAAGCTTATCGCACTCTGGTAAATCATTTTGTCTGATGCTTTCTTGGCATTAACCCTTTAAGAGGTCCATTGCTTCAACGGGCAGATCATCGGAACCATCATATAATACGATGGTTTCCTTGTTTGCTGCAGTATTACCACGTACCACCATGGATTAGGGGTTTTCGTCTCCGACAAGTATGATTCTCTCTTACTACTATTAAGTTACTTGGGATGTTACCTAAAATACCGTCGTGTTGACCACCGTCCGTTATCTTGGCTGAGACCAAAACTCCTAATTTCCTCAAATAAATTGAGGAAAATACCGTATGTTCCTTCAGGCTCTTGTTAATGTCTTCAAGTGTAATGAGATTGGGAGAATCAAAAAGAGAGTCCATATAAAAACAGAATAAATAAAAAAAAATGTAATGTTCAGGACTGCTGGTGCCAGACTGGGTATTTTCGTGTAGCCCCTATATAACGGTACCCCCAATATTTTGTACTTTGGTAGTTTTTAACATGTTTTCCAACCGAATTGGCTGGAATTTGGCATTTTGGGTTCTCATTGAATAACACATGTCCATACCAAAAGAATTTTAGATTATACCCAAGCTTCACGATAGCCCCCATTTAAGGATATCCCCCAGTATACGGCATTCTAGGAATTTAGGACACATCTTTTCACCGAATTGGTTGTAATTCGGTATTTTGGGTTCTCATTGTATTGGCCATCTTCGTACCAAAAATTAGTAATATTGACCGAACTTTCAGGGTAGCCCCCATATAACGGTACTTCCCCATACTCGGTATTTTTGAGATTTTGGACATGTTTTTCGAATTGTCTGCAATTTTGTATTTTGGGTTCTCTCTCATTGAATAACACATATCCGCTTTAAAAATAACTAATATTGACCAAAGTTTCTGGGTAGCCCCCATGTAACGGTATTCCCCTAGTAATCGGTATTTTGGGGATTTTGGTCACGTTTTCCAACCGATCTGGCTGTAATTTAGTAGTTTGGGTTCTCATTGAATAACACATATCCTTAACAAAAATGATCAATATTTAACCAAGTTTCAGGTTATTCGGTATTTTGGAAATATTAGACAGGTTTTCAAATAGAATTCAAGGCAGTAATTTCGTATATAAGGCGAGCTAAATCCAACCAAAGTTGTTTGTGGAAAATCGCTTCGAACCAAATGGTCGCCCGGTTTTTTTTCCGGAAACAGTTGCCAGTCCTACGTTTTTTGAATAATAAAAAAAGATGATAAACCACGATAGGTCGGACGCATCGGCAACTTTTTGATCGGTCAAAAAGTGGTTTGAATGGGTCATCAGCCCGACTAGCTACTTAACGACTTTTTTTTATTCCTGCACATGAAAAAAATGCGAAGTCAAATATTTTGTCTCAATCGGAATAGAAAAAGTAAATCATGTATAAAAATGTCCACAAATTGTGTATAGATTAAATTGTGACGTAAATCATATTAAATTAAATCGAAATCGTGCGAATAGAAGCGAATTGTGCACCGTATATCTTATGTTTATCCGATTGACACTAAACTTAGTATAGCGCACAGAATTAAGACATTTTTAAATATAGCTTCCATATCGAATTCGTCTGATTTCAGGTAAGTTTTTTCCGATTGTCATGAAATTCTGCATTGATTGGAGTCGATTAACTATATAAAAATGATCCAAAGAGTCATCGAAAGATCATCTTGAATGATAGTACCTACTTCGTCCTTGATGGCTACCTCAACAAACAAAATTGTTTCATCTAGAGTTCGAAACAGCAAAGAGTTATTACTGAGATTTTTCTACATCCTCAAAATGTGGATGTTTGGTATGGTTTAGGGGTCCGCGGAGTCATAGTACCTTAATTTTTCAAATATGATGTTGGATGGATAGTACTCTCGGTATGACCTGGAAAACGAGTATTTTCAACGATACTTGTTTCTGGGTCCTTAATTGGTCGTCGAGATCTTGTGATTTAACCCATTGTGACTATATATTTCAAAAACCAAGTGAAAAATTCAATTCGAAACCTCAAAGATAGAATTATTTCAATGAAGATATAGCCACCCTGAAATGTTTGCAAAAATTAACAAAATGTACCAAACCAAAAGATATGAAATCTATGCGATAATCAGTCTTTTCTGCACTTTTTATTTATAAAAGTGAACGAGGGGGTAGGGAATTCGAATCATGGTCGATAATCGAAGTGTTTTGCAGTTGAAATAAGGATTTTGAGTAGATTTGGACAGGAATAGCATTGGCTGAACGGAGCGACGGTGTACGTCAAACACAAAGTTTGTGACAGGACTCTTACTTGAAGTTACAATTTTCAAATCAACCTTTTCCAATTGAGATGTAAGTCTTCCACCGATTTGTGGAAGAGTGTAATAGTAGTACGAGTAGCATGAGGAAAAACACATGCTCGAAGTATACGATCTCTAAAGCTAGATTTAACTATTGAAGACGAAATATGTACTCCAAAAATTAAAAAAAAATGGGGCTCCACTGATTTAAATTGTATTAAATTATTTTTCCATGACTAGGCGATAACAATGTTTATTTAAATTTGACAGACGAGAACCGGATCTTACTATGAGGAACCTTATTCCTAAGAAGACAATAAATTGGTCCAACTTCCCAGTTAGATCATTGTGAATGTGAAACCTTCAACAATTTCTAACGAAAGCAGCAAAAATGGAATAGGAAGTTCGACACAGATATCATACTTAAAATCTACTATATACAAAAATCGGATCGTTGGGAATGGGGATAATACAATATCGGTTTTTGAATAAGAGACGGTACAAATAAAACTATATATATATATATATATATATACAAATTTGGAATTAGTAAAAGATCCGTATTTAATTTAAAAATCGCTAATCGAAAGTCAACGAACCATTTAATACCGCATGTGTTGGAGACGAAATGTATATATAAATCATTACTAATTAAAAATTATGGTCTACTATTATGGTCTACTATGGCTGTGGTCTCCAAATATAAATAACAGCTCTCACACTGAATGTATTAAATATATTTTTGTAAAGCGATATAAAATGATTTTATTGTGGTTTGGCAATAAGTAAATAGGTATTTTTTATAACAAATACCTCAGGTTATATACAATAATGCATCAATGGACGTTTATTCATCTTTCTAATATTATTATTTATTTTTTATTTTATATTAATTCTTTAGATAACAATGCATCTGAGTTTCTTTGTTTCAAATTCAAGTTTTTATTTTAAAAAAATATATATGCACCTATGACTTAGGCAAAAAGGCGATCATCACTTATTTCTTTGTGAATATATAATGTAGATTCATGTTTTTGTTGTTTGTTATTATTCATTCACCTGACATTATTTTTTGGAAATTTTTGTAAACTAACTTTGATATCAATCATTGCATTGCAAACAAAATTTTGAAATCAAATGGTCTATTTAAAATTTTATTTAAAAAATTAAAAAAAAACATTTTATAATAATCAACGATTTGTGGTTTTCATAAAGAACATATTCCTTAAAAATCGAAGTTTAAGGGCCTCATTGTGCCTATAGTGTCAGGAGAAAATAATCTTAAACATACCTCAATCCTCTAAATATCATAAATTGTAAGTAATATTATACGGGGGTTATATTAAAACGAGGGAAAATATTCGAATTCGGTTTTAAATCGTGCCGAATAATGGGTGGTGCGTTATATGATAGGTACACCAAACTTTGAGTCAATTTTTGGTTGAGAGATTTTCTCCAAATGTGATCCCTAAATTGAGAGCTACAGCCATTTTTTTGGAAAAATGGGTCCAAACCAATTAAAAATAGAATTTTGAGACGTATTATATAGAAGCAATGTTAAAAGGTACACAAATATTGAAAACATTTGGTAGGAATATTTAGTACCCACGGAAAACCAAAAATATCAACGTACGACAAATTCCAATTTTGCCGAGTTCCTCTCTGCATAATTTTAAAAGACGTTGATCTGATTGCTATCGACTGTAGGCAAATATTCCCATTAGCCCGAGTCAGTACTGACTTAAATTGAAATAAATTATTTTTCCATAGCCCCCCGAGAACAATATATATTAAAATCGACCAGACCAGAACCGAACCTTCATTCTATGGGGAACCTTACTTCGAAGAAGAAGTGATTTTCCCACAATATGAACCGTAAATAGAAAATTACAGTTATTTTTGTTAAAAAATGGGTCCAAACCACCTAAAACCCGAAATTTGAGATGGGTTATATGGTGGGGCTATCGTAAAACGTTGACAAATATTGATAACATTTGTTCGGAAGATTTGATATCCAAAGAAACCAAAAATATCAAAGTACGACAACAATTCGGTTAAATATTGTACCCAAAATTCCGAAAATTGGGAGGGTATCATTATATCAAGGCTCTATCAAAAAATAGACCCAAAGATCAATTTTCAATGTTAAATGCCAAAGCTCTGTGGTGATTTCAACAGACGAAGAAATCGTCATCGATTTTTATTATGATCAATAATATACTTCATGAATTCCCTGAATATTTCCAGGTATTACAAAGGGAATGACACGTTTAATATACATTTCAACTTATGTTGTCTCCTAGTCCATAAAAAATATTCTTTGAAATGTTCATATTCCTTAAAAAATTGTCTTTAAAATTCCAAGCTTACAAAATATTCTCTTAATTCGTTCATAAAAATTCATGTTTTCGGGTCTCGTAGTATATTAAATAACCTTTTTTTATACCATCCACCATAGTATGGAGGGTATATTAATTTTGATTTTCCGTTTGTAACTCATAGAAATAATCATTTCCGACCCTATAAAGTATCCGTCCGTCTGTGTGTCTGTTGTAATCACTCTAGCGTCTAAACGACTTGAGATATAGCGCCAAAATTTTGCATAGAATCCTCTTTTGTCTGAAGGCAGGTCAAGTTTGAAGATAGGCTTTATCGGTCCACGTTTAGGCATAGCTCCCATATAAGGGTACCCCCCAATTTTCTGTATTTTGAGGTTCTTGTGGTCGTTTTTCAACTGAATTCGCTGGAATTTGGTACATTGAGTTCTTATTGGGTAGCAAATCTCTCCACTAAAAATTATAAATATGGGTCCATATTTACGGATAGCCCCCATATAAAGGTACGCCTAATTTTGCGGTATTTTGGGGGGTTTGAAAGCATTTTTCGACCAAATTCGCTGAAATTCGGTACTTTGAGTTCTTATTGGGTAGCAAAATTAAAAATTATAAATATAGGTCAATTTTTTCGGGTAGCCCCCATATAAGGGACCCCCAAATTTTCGGTATTTTGGGGTTCTTGGGCTTGTTTTATAAGTGAATTCTCTGAAATTTAGTACATGGTGTTCTTATTGGGTACCAATTTTCCCCACTAAAAATTATAAATATAGGCCCACTTTTTCTGGTATCCCCCATATAAGGGTTCTTAATAGGTACCAAAATCTCTCCACAAAAAATTATAAATATAGGTTAATTTTTTCGGATATCCCCCATATAAGGGTACCCCCCAATTTTCGGTTTTTAGAGTTCTTGAGCGCGGTTTTCAACCGTATTCGCTGAAATTTGGTGCATTTGGTTTCTTATTGGGTACCAATTTCCCCCACTAAAAATTATAAATATAGGCCCATTTTTTCTGGTAGCCCCCATATAAGGGTACCTCCCAATTTCCAGTTTTTGGGGGGTTTTGACCGGATTTTTTCACCGAATTGGCTGTAATTTAGTAATATGAGTTCTTATTAGGTAGCAAATTTCTGCACAAAAATTATAAATATAGGTCAATTTTATAGGGTAGCCCCCATATAAGGGTACCCCCAATTTTCGATATTTTGAGGTTCTTGAGCGCGTTTTCCAACCGAATTCTCTGAATTTTGGTATTTTGTAGTCGTATATGGTAACAAATCTCCCCACCAAAAATTATTAATATTCACCCCTTTTTAGTGGTACTCCCCACATAACCCCCTTTTTTATATTAAAATAGTTATCTGATCTGTTCCGTCGTTACGGGGAATAGTCAATTTTTACCCTACAACGATTATTTAGCCATCTGTTGTAAGCATTCCGCCTTCTAAAGATACTGTGATAAAAAACTCAAACATAACTATAATGAAATATATCGGCAGACATTTAGGCATCTCCTCAATATAGTGATACTTCCTGAAGGAAAGTATTGAGATAAAAAATTTAAATATTGGGTTCGAAATTGGCATATACCGGTTATTAATATGGCATAGCCCTCATATAATGATATCTCCAAATATTCACTATTTCTACACTATGTAATCAATATTAGTCCCCCTTTAGGCATACCGTCATATTACTTTGTAATCTAAATTACAGTAGTTTGAGGATTTTATACTCTAGCATGCGTTATCAGTATCAGTCCACTTTTTTGATCTTACAGATTTTAGCAAAAGTCCCCATTAAAAATTGTTGTAGTTTGTATTTGGTGTAAATAATAGTTTACATAAATCGGTTTGTAGAAGTATCGGTATATGCCCATTTTTTGTATGTTATTTTTATTGCATGTATGGTGGAGGGTATCCAAAGTTCGGCCCGGCCGAACTTAACGTTTTTTTACATGTTAATATTTACGCTCTAGGGTCTCTTATCCCTGTTTAGTGTATCATTGTCTCTTAAATAGTGTTCGCAATAGGGTTTCCTACACCCTTAAAAGGTCTCTTGGTCCTTTACTTTAAGGTCTCTTGGTCCTTTACAAATATGTTTTGCAGATCCTCGTATTAGGCTTCCCTAATTAATGTTTAAAAATCCATGCTTTAGGGTTTTGTGGTCTCTTCAAATTTTTTCTTAAAAAAAATCATTAATTTAGGTTATACTGGTCCCTTAAAAAATATTCTTTTGAAATCCATGATTTAGGGTCTATTTGTTCCTTCAAACATATTCTCTGAAAATCCATAGTTGAGGGCCTGTTAGTTCCTTCAAAAAATATTACTTAAAATCCAGTTTAAGTAATATTTTCAAAAATAGTATTTACAAATCTCCAAATATTTTTTTAAAAATCTACAATTTAGGTAATGTTGGTCCCTTCAAAAATATTCTTTATAATCCACGCTTTAGGGTCTCCTGGTCCTTTTCAAGCTATTGTTAAATGTACACTGCTTTTGTTTCTCCTAATGCCTAAATGCTTTAAAAAACTATTCTTTAAAAATTCCCCTGGGACCTTTAAAAGTCCACGCCTTTGGGTCTTTAAATATTCATGCTTTAGGGTCTCCTTGTCACTTTATAAATATTCTTTAAAAATCTACGCTTTAGAGTTTCCGTGTCCTATATAAAAATCTACGCTTTGGGTCTCTTTAAAACGTCATGATTTAAGACCCCAAACTCCTCTTTAAAAGCCATGCTTTAGAGTCTTCTACTCCCTTAAAAATACATTCTTTAAAAATACAGGTTTCACGGAATCTAAGCCCTCGAGAAAATATTCTGTACAAATCAAAATTGTTGGGTCTCCTAATCCTTGGGAAAACTAATAGGCTTTAAAAACCTCTAACCCTTGTGGAACTCTCAGTTCTTGAAAAACAAATATTCTTTAAATTCTCCACTCTTTCAAGACTTTTAGTTTTTGGGAATATATATTTTGAAAAGTCTTCCTTTGAAGTACTCTAGCCGTGGGAAAATATCCGTGGATGACTAAAAAAACCTTCAAAGAAATTAATTAAAATAATTTGAACCCCGCCCAAATCCGAACACTGTTCTTTTAACCCGATACATGTGACTCAATATCTATAGTGTCTCAATATATATATATACATATATATTCCCTTTACGATTTGTAGGAGTGTCTGTTCTGTTTTCCCCCCTGTCTGGCTGTTTCTTCTTCTTCTTCGTTTTTTTGGCAACACCAAACATTTCGACATACCAATAGTTTAGTATTTTTTATTTTTTAGGTCTGGCCATTTCGTCTTCAGCCCCGTGTGTTATATTCGTGTGTTTCCAAGTAAAAATAACAGATGGTTGTGAACAAACGTCACATTGTTACAATTCGCGTGTTCGTGTAGTACTACCAAAATATATAACAACAACAAAAAACTAAACTACCAACAACAATAATAAAACAGCCGAAAAACAGAAGATGACAGCCAGAAAGCACAACTTTTGCTTACATCGCTTGGGAGGGGAAGAAGGAATCAGAAAAAACAGAAGTTTTTTGTTGCGCTTTTTTTCGGTTCTTGTTGGAAAGCCAAACTTGGAGAACCCGCAGATATATGTTGTATATCCGAACAAAAATATCATATGAGAATATTGAAGCACAAGGAAGAAAAGCAAATCAAGGGATTAGAAGAAGGAAAAGAGCAGAGGAAAAAGGAAATTAAAAAACAACAATACCACGTAACAGACATACGCACACACTAAGTCACACAGGGATGGGAAATTTTAATGTCTGTTGGCAAAAATTGACTTCAAAAGTAAAATTGTGTAAACAAATTTGCACACCTGCATGCTTTATTATGTGCCTAACTAAATTCAAAATAAATGTTCCGATGACAACTCATAATCCGAAACATAAAAAAAAACAATGCCCATAAACATTATTAAAGCTACAATTTAAGTTTCATAAAAACCAGAAGGCGTCATGTGAAATATCGTATCATATAACCTGTGGAGAAATACTACCAGAGTTGAATTATATTCGAATTAACTGTTAAATGCGGCATCCGCAATGCCTACGGCATTCATTTCATGGGAGATAAACGATTGAATCGATTTAAGGCCTCCTAAACCTCTAAAATATACATATAGGGTATCCTAGTCCCTTTTTAAAAATCCAACCTTTACGGGTTCCTAGTCAAACTTTAAAATTACACGTTCTACAGCTCCTAGCAACCTAATATTCTTAGATAAACATTCTATAAAATCCACTATTTAGGTTCTCCTTGAACTTTGTAAATTATTCTTCAAATAATATCCGATTTGAACCAAACTTTGTACAACCTATTATATTTTCCGAGGCTAGATCAAATCCCCCACAATGGGTGAAATTTTTCAATGTATATACAGGGTGAGATGAAAAAACTGCAACCAACTTCAGACTGCTATAATTTCTAAACCACTCACCCGACAGCTGTTAAAATTATTCCAGTGACAGTTCATAATATTGTTTACAAGCGTACAAAAGCATTTTGATGAGAATATTCCGGAAAAAAGTTATTCTTGATGGAATTCAAGGGTCATAGTGTGATTTCTTTATATTTGGGTGGAAAACCACAAGTGGCTATCGTTAGAGCACACCAGCATTTAAATGTGAATAAATATTTTGTGTCTCGTACCATCGCTCGTTGCCGTGATACTGGCAGCGTAGCCCGACGTCAAGGAAGTGGACGGAAGAAAACAGCAACATCAGCAGAAATGGCTCGAAAAGTAAAGAAGCGACTTGATCGAAACCCGCGTCGCAGTGGCCGAAAAATGGCTTGTGAGC
This sequence comes from Musca vetustissima, assembly GCF_032173495.1. Lineage (NCBI taxonomy): Eukaryota > Metazoa > Arthropoda > Insecta > Diptera > Muscidae > Musca > Musca vetustissima. Next base: position 64,118 of record NW_026876284.1, read on the forward strand.
TGAACATATCGCAATATTCCATTCGGAAAATATTTGAAAAATGAGCTCGGGGTAAAGCCATTGAAATTACAAAAAATGCAAGAAATTTCACCGCAACAGAATGAAAATACACTCAAAAGAGCTAAAGAGTTGCTTCGCTTGGCCGAAAGTGGTGAACTGCCGAATTTGGTTTTCTCCGATGAGAAAACATTCGTTGTCCAGCAGTTTGTAAACAAACAAACAAAACTTGCCAAAGAGGTCAGCGGAAAATGTGCACCTTCGGTTGGCCACCAGAACTGAAGCGTCGGCCGTGGTGATGGTGTGGGCCGCCATAACAGCCGATGGTCCCTCTCCGCTCGTATTAATCGACCGTGGCATCAGAATAAATGCCGAATATTATCGCGAAAATATTCTGGAGGGTATATTAAATCCTTGTGCACGCAAACATTTTGGCCGCAAACCTTGGTCATTCCAACAGGACTCAGCTCGCGCCACCCTAGAATGGTTACAATATGAGGTTTCTCGCTTCATTTCCAGCGCACAATGGCCACCAATATCTCCGAATACCAATCTGTTGGTCTATTGTGTCTGGAGTATTTTAGAAAGCAAGGTTGGCACTAAAAAATACCAAAGTGTCGATCACCTCAAGCAAGCGCTTTACGGGGCATGGGCCAAAATTGGTCGTTTGAAGGCCATAATTCGTGCTAAAGGTGACCAATTCGAACAAATCTACACTTATTCTAAAATTTGATACTATTTCCGACCCTTTTTTGCTTTCATTCAATAAAATTTAAAAATCATGACGTTTGACTTTGTTACAATTTTTTATCTCATTTTGTAAATTCAATATTACAAAAGGAATATCCTATTTGAACCAACCAATCAAGTCCGAAGACGAGACCACTTTTGAGAAAATGCATAGAATCACTTTCTATGTCGATCTAAGCATGTCCGTCCGCCTGTCCATTGGTGTATTTGAAGTGAAGTTGAAATCGGTTCAGATTTTATGTAGCTCCCATATATGTGTTCTTCCGATTTTATGTAAATGGTGCTCTAAAAAATTCCTCTCATCCTGAATCTTTGGGAAGAGGTTAAGTTTATCTGTTTCTGAATTTGTTTTGATTTTGCTATCCATGTAACTCCAAAGATTTTTCTATAGGGTGAAGATCTGATAGGTGTGTTGGCCATTATAAAACCCTGGTTTTTTTTATTTCCGCAAGCAATTTTTGTCAAGTTGTTGTTAAGCTGAAACACCCAAACAAGCGGTATATTTTCTTCAGTGAAGGGAACCATAGCGTTTTCCAACACATTTATATAAACTATCCAATAAATTACTTCATAAATCTCGTAAATATATCGAACTCCATAAAAAGAAAAATAGCCCAATGCCATTATTGGCCCACCTTCATGCTTCCCAGTAACCTTGCAATACTGAGGCTTCAGCCTTTTATGTCTCTGCATTTAATATAAAACTCAAAGGCTTCCGAGAACATAATATTTACCCACGGACTCGGACTTCAATCAATATAAGCTTTTGCGATAGCCAATCTGGCTTTCCGTTTTTTTCAGAAATGTCCGGGCATGTAGACCTGCTACTCTGTTCTTGAGGTTATATGACCAATTCCGTTGAACTTTTAAATGGGTATTTTTACTACTATTACATTTTGTTGATCAGAACGAACTAATTCGTTAATTAATTCATCTTTCCGGGATGAACTGCCACTATGATACAGTTGAATAAAAACAAACTATAATTCGAGAAATCACAGATTTATTTTGTCCAAGCAAAAATTGAGACAATTATCTTTTCCATAAAGTATTATTTATATCATAATGATTTTTTTTTTTCTTAATTGTCCTAAGCGAACTGGGCTTTTGGATTGTGAAATCGTATTGGGATACAATTAAAAATACAGGACCAAATGTTATTTTTTTATTTTTATGATCTTAGGTGTATTTTCCAAACAAAGCGATTATAATTTGACATTCCGTATTCTTAATTGGTCAGAAATATGTCAATATCGGTGCATGTTTGCCATAGTCCCCATATAAAGGCCATAACCCCCAATTTCGGTATCCCAGTTTGGTATTTTAATTTCTAAGATGATAAAAACGTTCATGGCAGCCCTCAATTAAAGGTGTTGTCGGTATTTTGAGGTTCTTGAGCGTGGTTTTCAACAGAATTCGCTGAAATTTGGTACTTTGAGTTCTTATGGGGTAGCAAATATTCCCACTAAAAATTATAAATATAGGTCCATTTTTTGGGACAGCCCCCATGTAAGGGTACCCCCCAAATTTCGGTATTTTGAGGTTCTTGAGCGTGTTTTTCAACAGAATTCGCTGAAATTTGGTACCTTGAGTTCTTATTGGGTACCAAATAAACCTACTAAAAAATATAAATATAGGTCAATTTTTTCTGGTACCCCCTATATAACGGTACCCCTCAATTTTCGGTATTTTGGGGTTCTTGAGCGCGTTTTTCAACCGAATTCGCTGAAATTTGCTACATTGGGTTCCTATTGGGTACTAAATTTCTCCACCAAAAATTGATATATAGGTCCACTTTTTCTGATAGTCCCCATATAACGGTACCTCCTAATTTTCAGTATTTTGGGGGTTTTGATCGTATTTTTCTGCCGAATTAGATGTAATTTAGTATTTTGAGTTCTTAATAGGTACCAAATCTCCCCACAAAAAATTATGTATATAGGTCCATTTTTTCGGATAGCCCCTATATAAGAATACCCCCAATTTTCGCTATTTTGGGGTTCTTAAGCGCGTTTATCAACCGAATTTGCTGCAATTTGGTATTTTGTAGTCGTATATGGTAACAAATCTTCCCACCAAAAATTATTAATATTCGCCCCCTTTTTGGGGTAGTCCCCATATAACCCCCTTTTTTATACTAAAATAGTTATCTGATTTGTTTGGTTCTAAGACTCTGTTGTAATCATTTCACATGCGGAGGATAGCGAGATAAAAAATTAGAACGTAAGGTTCGATAATGAACTATAGCCGCATTCAGACCTAGCCTCTGTATGGAGGTACCAGAAGAAGTGGTCCGATATTCCCCACCTTCGAATTTGAACTAAGTTTGGAAGAAATAATAAGATGGGCAACGTTTGGATAAAATCTAAATTTTTTGCAACGGATTTGGTCCAAAGAAACATGGGGTCTAGAACCAATATTTGGATGAAGCACATTTTCACCGTGTTAAAGTGTATACACCGTCATTAGCTGTAAGGCTGAGGGTATAATTATCCATTAAAAAGTTCTGAAATTTGTATGTTTACATAATCCGTTTTTAGAAATGTCGGTATAGGTCCACCTTTTGACATGTTCCCTATATTTTCATTTCTAGTACCTGTCCGTATATCTATGGTGGAGGGTATCCAAAGTTCGGCCCGGCCGAACTTAACTCTTGTTTACTTGTTATGATTCTAGCCGACTTTTCCAACTGGATTCAGAAATTTCTTATTTAATTTTCTTAGAGTATTAAAAACCACCCAACAGCATTTTATCAAAGCAAAGCCCTCAAAGAAAGGTCTTGGCCGATTTTAATTGTTTTGAATGTTCACTTCATGGTTTTGTTTTTATGGTCTTAGGAATATATAGGCTGTTGGCATTCCGTATTTTAGGTGCGCCAGAAATTTCGGTATTTTCAGGATCCTAGCCGAAAATTTACTTATTTTTAATGCCATATCATGTTAGGTGTAAAAAGTTCGTTCCGCTGTTTATGTCCTCCCTGAGTTAAGAATATTGCTGGAAAGAACAATTTTAGTCAATATTTTGGCGTAGACCCCTTATTTTTAGTTGTAGTTGTATTTATCCTAGCAATTTATTATTCCCATCCCTGTCGCACACACAATGATGAATTTTTCAAAAGGTTTTGTTTTTTTCGGCAAAAAAAAGTTCTTCACATAACCCAAAACAACAAAAGCTGACGCAAAGCATTTTCGTGTTTTTGCATTTCCACAAAATTCGTCTGAAAACTTTAGCCGTAAAGGCTATGGAAATTGCAACGAAAATTCCCAGCACTAATTTAGTTAAAGAGTTTCAAGAGGCCTAAAAGGCAGGGTCACGTTTCTATAGTGTTTTCATAAAACAAACATTTCTTTATATAACCCCTTATATATGGTAAAGAGGTAAGAACACAAGGCGGGCTAAAGAGGTGGACACAAAACGATTACCTAATACTGATTTTTGGAAATTTTGTTTTTTTTCGAAAAGAGTTTAACATACACTAAAACAGTAAATCCTTTTTTGATAGACATTTATATTTTTAGTTAGGATATTAACTAATCCTCCCCCCTTTGTTGGTGGGGCATTACAGCTCTCCCTCTCTAGTTTCATTTCCTCTCAGGAAATATCCATTGACAAATACCCGGCCAGCAGAGACAAGCCCTTGAATTTTAGATGTTTTTTGTTAACAACTTTTTTTATTTTTTTCTTATTCTCTTTTATTATTCTTTTTGTGGTTGTTTTTTTTCTAATTTTTCCTGGTTTTCCAGCAATCATTGCTTTTGTTTGTTTCTTGTTTTTATTTGTTGTTGGTTACGCAAATATTGATTTTTAAGCCATTGAAATTTTAAAACAAAAACAAGAATTACAAAAGAAAAACATAACATTATATTACTGTTGTTGTTATCGGTGTAGTTATTGTTGTTGTTGTTTTTTCACTATCATTTGTTCTTCATCTTCTTCCAATGTTGTTGGGTTTGTTTGTTCTTTGTCATCCGCCGTTGTCTACATTTTCCTCAATTTCTTCATCACCGTTGTCGTCGTCATCATCATCATTGCACTTCTTCGAGTACTTCTATCTTCCACACTATTTTTGCTGGTTTTGCTGTTGTTGTTATTTTCTGAGGTAATGGTAGGTAATTTATTTCACATTTTCCACAAATTGTTGCACTCACACACCAGCGCAAACTTTGCAATCCAGACGAATATGGCTGAGCTGCTGCTGCTGCTGGTGCACCACTCCAATTTCAATATCACACAACAGACACCTTCACACACACACACATAGACACACTCCAATTGTATACTACGAATGGCATTCTCTTTTCTTAATATTTAATTAATTTTCAATATTTTATTTTATTTTTTGGTTATTCCAAAACAAACGAAACACCAAATACATAATTGACCATTTTAATTAACTTGGTTAAACGTAATGTGCAGCACCAATTTAACTCATTTGACTTGTCGCAAATAGCCCAACTTAACTCCACTTCATTAACTCCACAAAAAATACATTTTCTCACAACTAGATTTTCTTTAGATATTTGTTTTATTTTCAAAAAATTTTAGATTTTTTCTTCTCATTACCATTTGTAATCACTTTTTTGTTGTTTTTGTAAAATTTTCTTATTTTTTTGTTTATTTATATTCACCGTTTAGATTTTCATTTCTATAACCGTTCGCTTTGAATACTCATCGAAGACTGGAATATAAACGGTGCAAACTTGATGTCTAATAAGATAGCTGCACTCTCCCGCTCTTATAAATGGCCGTTCTCTCTCTCTCTCTCTCTCGGTCACTTTGTTCTCCCTGTACTAAAGTATCTTATAGTACGTGCTATTAATTTGTTAAATACGTTTTCTAATAATACCATTTACTAAAAGAGAGAGAGAGAGTCACAGATATACAGAGAGAGAGTATCTGTGTATCTTTGGTGTGTCATGGTATTTGTGCTCATGCCCACTGTGGCCTCTGAACACCAACAACAGCAAACAGTAACAGCAACAGTGCATTTTTCTTATTGAGTTTCTTGGTGCCTAGGCTCAGCATTCTCAGTTTTGCGTACCAAAACAGTTTTTGTTTACATTCGCTCTCTCAAAGAATCTTGAAAACCCAAAGAGAAGACCTGTATTGAAAAGATATGTCACGTACACAAATCCTAACGAGAAAACAAGTGATGTACAAATTTTATTAAACTAGTAGAGGAATTTCCATTTTGGTATATACAACAGGTGAATATTTAACCACATTTTCCAACTGAAAGGGATGTAATTTGACATTCTGCGGTTTAGGTCCTGTTTCCCTATTTTCAGTATTTTCAAGGATTTAGCCGGATTTTCCCAACAATGTCGCTTTAATTTGGTATTCCATGTTTTGACATTTTAGGCCCTTTTAGGCCCTTTTAAAGTTTCAGCCGCATTTTCCAACCAAAATGGATGCAAAATGCCCTTTTGCTTTTTAGATGGGCCAATATTTTCTTTGATTGATATTGGCCTAATTTCCAAATCGAAACGACTGTAATTTGACATTTTATTAAGGACGATAAACAAATTTTCGATGTTGGTCCATGTTTTGGCCTAATTGAAGGTGTTAATTGCATTCTCTCGAAAATGCTTGTACTTTGTGATTCCGGAATCATGAAGTTTTAAAAACATATTTGTAGAAAAATTTCGAAGTATGTCCATTTCTTGACATACACCCCATATAATGGTCTTAGAATTTTTCGATAACTTGAAGGTTTAACCACAGTTTATACCGAAATCACTATCTTTTTGTATTCCGGGTTCTTGTGGGGCGAACAATGTATTTTCATTTTCTTTCAATATAGGTCCATATTTATACCCTTCACCACACAGTGGTACAGGGTATTATGTCTTTGTGCATATGTTTGTAACAGGCAAAAGGAAACGAGATAGACACATGGTTCCTTTTGATAATATGCATAGAATCACTTTTTAAGTCGATTTATGCATGTCCGTCCGTCCGTTTGTCTGTCCATGTTAAATTGTAAACAAAGTACAGGTCGCATTTATTATCCGAATTGGATGAAATTGGGCATACGTCACTTATTTGGCCCAAGGACGAACCCTATTGAAATTGGGAAAAATCGGTTCAGATTTATATATAGCTCCCATATATATTTTCGTCCGATTTAAGGTAAATGGGGCACCAATGTCCCTAAATATCTTTCGATTTGCACGAAATTTGGCAGAGCGTACTTAATTAAGCCTAGAATGATGTGTGCTAAGTTTCATGAAAATCGGTTCAGATTTATATATAGCTCCCATATATATTTTCGTCCGATTTAAGGTAAATGGTGCACCAATGTCCCTAAATATCTTTCGATTTGCACGAAATTTGGCACAGCGTACTGAATTAAGCCTAGAATTATGTGTGCTAAGTTTCGTGAAATTCGGTTCAGATTTAGATATAGTTCCCATATATATTTTCGTCCGATTTAAGGTAAATGGTGCACCAAAGTCCCTAAATATCTTTCAATTTTCACGAAATTTGGTATAGCGTAGTGAATAATGTCTAGAATGGTGTGTGTTAAGTTGCGTGAAAATCGGTTCCAAGTTAGATATAGCTCCCATATATATTTTCGTCCGATTTAAGGAAAATGGTGTACCAAAGTCTCTATATATCTTTCGATATGGACGAAATTTAGCATAGCGTACTGAATTAAGTCCGAATTAAGAAAGTTTAATGAAAATTGGTGCAGATTTAGATATAGCTCCCATATATGTTCGCCTGATTTAATTTTACTTTTTAATTTTGAACGAAATTTGACATAGCGTACTGAATTGAGTCTAGAATGATGTGCGTAAATTTTCCTGAAAATTTTCCGATTTTAAGACCCTAAGTTAGGCAGATTGCCATACAATTTTGCACAACGTACTAAAGTATGTGTAATATAATAAGTGACAAGTATTGCTGAAATCAGTTCGGATTTAGATGTAGCTGCCATATATATTTTCTTCCGATTTTAAATAAGTGGTGCACCATAGACTCAAAGTAAGGCCGATTGACACAAAATTTTGCACAACATACTTAAGATAGTATAGTTTTATAGTCAAATTTTGTTGGAATCCGTCCAGATTTCAATTTAGCTCCCATATAGTTTCGTCCGATTTTAAGTGGGACCCAAGGACCCAAAATATGTTCATTAGGAACAAAACGTGCATAAATTAGTCTAACTTAGTATATAGCAATTTTCATCCTATTTTAAGTAAATGGTGCACCAAACTCTTCATGTTTTTCAGAATAGAATGACATAATTGCGTGTTACTTGGGCTCAAAATATTCAACGGGTGCGCGATTGATATTTGCTTTAAATCGGTTTACAGAATTTGGTTTCATTTAGGCATACTCCCATATATAGTTTCGTCCTCTTTAAAGATATCCGAGGGTAAAATACCTCCTGGCAGTAGCAGGCATTTTTTGGTTTAGTTTTTCAAGATTTTTAATGGGCTGGTAATCCAATACCAATGCTTGTTAAGGTTTGTAACTTTGCACATATATATTTGAAGATTTAAAAGAGAAGAAAAATAATTTACAACAAATTGTCGTTATTGTTTTTTGTAATTAAAGAAAAGTCCTTATTTTTGATGGCGGGCATGATAACTCCTCTCGGTAACATCGGATTCCGAAAATTCCAACGGTGTTAGAAATAGTACATGTCTGGCTCTCGTATAAACTAGGATTATTGGATTATTGACTTCGCTCTAAAATTAACAAAATGGAGGACCTTTGAACAAATATTTTTGGAAAATTTACGATTTTTGACCAAAAACCATGTTAAATAATAAGGAAGAACTTCACCGATTGGCTTTATCCTAGTTCATACGATAGCTATGCACCCACAAAGAAACGTGTAAAATCGATTGGGTTATTAATTTTTGAGTTATCGTGCCCGCCATTCGCAAAACCAATGTTTAGAGAAAAACGCGTTTAACGTTTGAGAAGCCCTGCAGCCGTCACTTGATGCTGACACAATAAATCGGCTATATCTTCAAGAGTTCTTGAGATTTTCACTTGAAATTTTGTAGGGACATTCTAGTAGGGACATTTTGACCCCGAGAATGCGGGGGTCACCTTATGTGGCGTACTAAATTATTTATTCATTTTGATTCAGTTTCATCCGAATATGGCAATATCGGTCCACTGGTTTTGGTAAATCCCTCACAAAGGGTCAACATTTATAAAATATGTAAAGAAGGCATGGAGAATAGCAATTAACCCAAACTTTGAACATCGCAATATATTTACTAAAGCTAGATCAAGTCTGTTGATGGGTCCCATCGATCCACCTCATCCAATTCCTCCCACATATAGCATAACATTTTGTAAATCGTATATAAAGTGAATCCAAACCTTGCTCACCGTTATATTTTTATCAAAGCTACGTTAAGATCGAAAATTGGATTGGCCAACTTATCCTAGCCACTCCTCAACAAGGGGTACATATTTTTCAAATTCGTAAATCTCATATGAATCTGATCGAATTTCAGGTCATTTTGTTCGAATATGGACCAATCGGTTCTCTCCACCTGCTACCTCCCGCATAAAATAAATTTTAAAATTGTATATGAAGCCATCGATCGAAATTCGAAGTATTTTTGTCAAACCTAAATTAAATTAAAACGCATCAATCAAATGTCAATTTAGATGTGTAAAATTTTCATAATATGTATTTACAATTCAGGTATTGTTATTCTATATCTATATTTCAGTAGTTATTCAACAGATACTTAATTATAAAAATTTGGTACTAGTTTTAGTATTAGTTAAATATTTTTCAAATTCGCCGAAGTGCCCTAGCCGGGGTAGGTTCGACATTTGATGGGTTACATTCGGCACCCATAGGCATAGCCTGGTAATTATAATTGCTATCAGTCAGGTTGGAATTCAGATTCTCTAAAGGTTCTATTTTGTTTTAATATGCGACTCAATGTTTGACTTTTAAGGCTATATTTACTAACGGCGGACGTTGACGTCTCAAAGCCACACACCATTGTTAACTACTTTTTAATAATACTTACAAAACCAGTAAGGAAAGTAGTAAAGTCGGACGGGGCCGACAATATGATACCCTTCACCACTTTAGGTATATTCATTCTAACAAACGTTGCATTTTTGAAGGACCATTAACGTGAAATTAAACATGTCATTCTGTAACCTATACGAAATTTTGGTCAGATATAGGGTTGGTTCTTACAATGAGACAATATTATGTAAATAAATTTAAAGCAAGATATCGAAATCTAAACCGATTTCATCCAAACTTGTCACATGTTAGGTTACACTTATTTCAGTATGTTTTGTGCATTTGGCCACATTTTGTCTTCTTCATTTACTTATAAATCCAAATTTCGTGCAAATCGAAGAATATATAGGGTCTATATATATGGGAGCTATATCTAAATCTGAACCGATTTTCACGAAACTTTGCACACATCATTCTAGACTCAATTCAGTACGTTATGCCAAATTTTGTGCAAATCGAATTACATATAGGGACAAGTGTGCACCATTTACCTTAAATCGGACAAAAATATATACGGGAGGTATATCTAAATCTAAACAGATTTTCACTAAACTTAGCACACATCATTCTAGGCTTAATTCAGTACGCTGTGACAAATTTCGTGCAAATCGAAAGATATTTAGGTACTTTGGTGCACCTTTTACCTTAAATCGGACGAAAATATATATGGGAGATATCTCTAAATCTAAACCGATTTTCAGGAAATTTTGCAGACATCATTCTAGACTCAATTCAGCACGTTGTGCCAAATTTCGTGCAAATCGAAGGATATGTAGGGACTTTGGTGAACCATTTACATGAAATCGGACGAAACTATATATGGAAGCTATATCTAAATCTTGACCGATTTTCACGAAACTTTGCAGACATCATTCTAGACTCAATTCAGCACGTTGTGGCAAATTTCGTGCAAATCGAAGGATATATAGGGACTTTGGTGAACCATTTACATGAAATCGGACGAAACTATATATGGGAGCTATATCTAAATCTGGACCGATTTTAACGAAACTTAGCAGACATAATTCTAGGCTCAATTCAGTACGTTATGCCAAATTTGGAGCAAATCGAAAGATATATAGTGACTTTGGTGCACCATTTACATGAAATCGGACGAAACTATATATGGGAGCTGTATCTAAATCTGGACCGATTTTCACTAAACTTGGCTGTACCAATTTTCGTGCAAATCGAAAGATATATAGGGACCATTTACATTAAATCGGTTAAATGTATATATTGGAGCTATATCTAAATCTGAACCGATTTTTTTCAATTTCAATAGGGTTCGTCCTTGGGCCAATAAGTGACCTACGGACGGACAGACGGACATGCGTAAATCGACTCAGAAAGTGATTCTATGCATATTCTCAAAAGGAACCATGGGTCTATCTCGATTATTTTTGCCTGTTACAAACATATGCACAAAGACATAATACCCTGTACCACAGTGTGGTGAAGGGTATAAATATTATAATAAAAACCGGACATCTAAATAAGCTAATTAGCTAGAGATTTCAAACTTTGCGACAGTTATTTTTATTGATATTCAATGCTTATGGATCATAGCTAGTGATGTACAATGACAGCTTCGTATCGAAAACGACATTGCCGAAGGGTCCCTGATTCCGAAGCTCCTCCCCTATATTATATTTAATTTATGACAAAACTGAAATTTATGTACAATGTACATTCATCAAACATTGTTTCCTATGCATGAATATAATTTACAAACTACTCGATTATATTAAGAATGTACCGGTGCACCTTTCTTATTATTAGTCTCCTTCAGAATGCAAGCATTAGTTTTGTGTATTCCAAACATACGCAACAATTTTCAAAGTAAACTGAGCATACGTTGTTCTCAATGTTCTTGCTTTCTGTACACATTTTATTAATTTTAGTACACATCTGGTGGTTGTCTACGCTAATCCTGAATAGAATAAATATGAATTTAGTTATTCCTACCAAAAACTATATAACACATGTGTTTGGTAATGTTGACGGTTATTTGGGATACCTTTTGAATTTGTTTTTGCAAAATATTCAGTCTAAATCCCAGTTTTTTATTTTTTTAAAAACAACTACTTGAACTCACTACGGAACTCACCACTGTTCATTATCAGTTCCCTTAGTTTTTTGTTAGTGATATTCCTATTAATAGATTCTTTACAAAAAAACATTTTTCCACTAATTTCTACACTGAAAATTTTGTAAAAACAAAAATAAACATTTATAATTAATATTATTATATAATGCAAAAAATGTATTCCAGCCTCCAAAATTCCCCAAATGGCATATTATAGTCTTTTTAGCCTTGTGACTAAAACACTCAAAATTCCGAAAATGCCAAAAATCTGACGTTATTTGGCTATATCTAAACCTAAACACTCAAATTGCAACCTATTCGATAGAGGCTCTTTCCACAGTTCTATGTTACTTATGGTGCCAGAATATTCTGCATAGAATATGATCCTGACATATGTTTTTATTTCATTGCCGTAAGTAGAATGGATTTTATACATGCTCTCAAGGTGTATTAAATAAGGTGTAAGTGACAATCATATGGTTTTAAACTTTTTTCTTTATTGTTTGTAAAGTAAATTGTCAAAAACATTTTCAACAATTAATTACGATTTACAAAAATTGAATTTAAATTTAGGATATTGATAAAAAAATATGTTCATAGAGAGGAACGAAAAGCAAACTTAGGCTTAAATCAGTTTTAAACCTTTTCGCTGATTTGATCCAAAGTTTAAGTTTTGTATCCCGTATTGAAATATGTTCATAAATCCTAGCTACACGTACGTAGCCTATATTGGAATAGGAAGATTCCAAAAATCAATCCAAAGGTGAAAGTCTTTGATATTCTCCTATAGACAGATTGCACAAGGGCAACACAATTTCCTTGATTTAGTCTTTGGCCGGGGATTTACGTCCACCAAACTTCCATTAAGGAGGCGAAATTTGAAGGCAATTCTTCGAAAAAATTTGTAATTTACAATATAAGCAATATCACCAGGAGCCAAGGGCTACACGTTGGAAACATTTCAAAACAATTCGTGACCGGGTCTTAAACTTTAAATTGCCAAAAATCGAAAAAAAAACAAATTCCTTAATTATTCTTCAAAGAAAAGTTCTTGACACAAATTAATAAACATAAATGGATAATTGTTTTTATTTATTTTTGTCAAAAACTAATTGTCAACATGACAATTTAATTTCTATAACAGCAATGTTGTTTTTGTAAAATGTTAGTTGTTGTAGCTGATGCATACACCTTATTAAATACACCTTGACATGCTCTAAATATTTGAAGTTTAGTTTTCCTGTATATCTATATGTAGGTGAGCTTCTGGATACATCTTGCAGTCTTCGGAATGCTACCGAAGACCGTCTCACTCCGATTAAGGTTAACCTGGATGAATTCTGTCAATTGTCCTCCACTAATCGATCCTCTTATGATTCGGTTATCTTCTCCTCGGCTCCCTCCCACTTCCTCGCTACTCTTTTTGGCCTCCTCTTCTCCAGTCTTATCTTCCCAATCTTAAAGAAGTCTGCGTTGGACGCGTAGGTCTCCTCGCCTTAGTCTTTATCAGACTTGCCATTGAAGAATTATCAGAGCCCACCACAACTAGAGTTCCATCTTCTTTCTCCTTCCTGTGGAAGACTTTCCATTTCTTCACCAACAGTGTACTGTTTTGCAGAACAAAGACATCGAGCATGCGTTCTGACGAAATCCGTTGCCTTTTGTTATTGAGGAATGTACTGTTTCCTCACCATCTTGTGTTTAATTGTCTCATTTTTTGGAACATTATCTGTCACTAGTTTTCTTAGGGCTTCTATGCGCTTTTATGACTCATACTCTATCCTTGAAAAGACCCCTTTGATTCTCCATGATCTTTTTGTTGACCGCATCCTTCACCTCCTTACTCCTTACTTTTTTGTTTTCCAGACGCGTGGTTTTCGTAGATCACTACATAGCAGAGCTCTTCTCTTTCGCGCCACCTGACAACCTTTGCATAAGATGGCGGCTCCTTACCATCTGTTGCCTCTGTCTTCCCCTTTCCTAAATTCCCGTTAGTCATTTTAAAGTTGCTGGGCTTAACGAAAGATTGGGTGCTCTTCTTTTTGATATTAGAGCCAGCATCGTCACCCTCAGTCGATGGATTTTCATGCCAAACTCCTTTGACCTCTGTTAGACTATACGTTCTCTTGATATCAGCCGACTGGAAGCTCTTTTTCTTTTTTCCGGGTATGGTGTTCGTCTGCTCTTCCCGAGACCTAATCCTCTTCACCACTTTCGAGTAGAGGGGCCAACAGATTTATCCTTTTGAGTATTGGCTGCCTGTCCAATTTTGTTCTTTGGCTTCATTCTGGCTATTTTTCCCTTTTGTAATAATGCAGAAAATATAGTCGGCCCTATTCGACTTTTGTCCTTTCCTTTATTTTCTTTCCCTTTAAGTACATTGCCAAGCGATTAAAAATCGTCCAAATTTCCGTTTTTTGTTTAGGAGTTCAAAACATTTTTACAATTACTCGTTTAAATTCTAACGGAAATATAGTATTGTATCCATACAGTACTTTTTGTATCTATGAGATACTTGGACTGTACAAACATTATTTACAAAGTTGTATTTAACAGGTACAACTACTGTACAGATAAATAATTCATTCAAAACGGGCGAACACAACAAAAACCCGATAAATGTCTTGACTATGAGAAAGTAAACAATAGCCACCTGTCATTTGAGTGGCATAAACGAATGTCAAACAAAATAGAAATATAAAAACAAAACACAAAGAGTGTTTTTTCCTTTTCTCATCAAATAGAGAGAGCGAGGGCGGACTTTGAGCAAACGCGGTATATTTCTCTCTTTCGCTCACTCTCCCCTCCACAAACATTAAAGCAGACAGTAAACATTGGACAAAGAGCCCCAACGTCGGGCAAAACAACAAACCATGAAAACAGTCTGTTGGGAGCTGAATTTGCGAATGGGGGTTGCTTCTGCTTTCGTGCTTTTTGCGATAACTAGGCGAGTTTAGACGACGATAAGGAAAAACAAGAAAATAAGCAGAGACATCATCATCTGACAGTGCAACGGTTGTTTGAAACGAACGAATGACACAACAATTGTGTTAACACTCTTTTTTGCGTTGCTGAGTAAAAGTAACTGTAAATAAAGCTCCCCCATCTTCCCGCAATACCTTAACTGTCCCCCCTCCCCAACATTACCCTGAAAGATATACAACAACGTTACGTTGTAATGTAACGGACATAATGGGGGAAAATGTCAGATTTCCACACAACCAGGGTGGAGACAACTGAGGAAGAGTAAACGACGAAGATAAATAGCAACACACAACGGACACACACACCAGTAATAAACCTACATTAGAGAAAATTTCAGAGCATGATTTTGGGGTGTCGGGCACAAGAGAGGAAAAATCGAAAATAACTGCTGCAAGTTACATTTATCAGCAGCAGCAAAGTTGGAAAATTTCTTCCGCTGTTGAGACGACGACGACGACAACACTCATGCTCACGCTATACCGACGTTTGGTCGACCAAACGAAGTAGAGAAAATATAACGCATGAATGTGCAGCAGTATAACCGAACCGAATTCGCGGATAAACGGAAAGGCTGAAGTGATTTTTTTAGTTTTTCATGACAAAAAAAAAAGAAAACGCATTACCAAGAAAGAAAAATCGTTTTGTTATGAAATTTTCTAAGAAATTGCAAGAAAAAGAAGAAAAAAGTGAAAGAAATAGAAAAAGGAAATAGAAATAGAAATACAAGTGCAATTTGAAACAAAGTGTAAATGAAAATTAGAAATTATCTACAAATGAAAATGTGGTGTTGTTATTGTTGTTGTTAATAAAACTTGAAAAAAAAAATCTTAGAAGCGTTACCTACCAAAAAATAGTTTTTCTTCCACATAAAAAGTTTAGTTTAAACAAATTCTACTCTAATTACACCAAATCATTGTCATCATGTCAATGGAAAGCAATAATACCCCTGTGGATCCACGAGTTCAGGTATGTTATTTGAATACTTTGATTTTTTGCTTGTCACATTTATGAATAAAATATAACAAATCGCCGAATATGAAATCTGTGCCAAGCCCACACATTTACCGCAAGCGTATTTCGTTCTTTCTTTCTGTTTTGTGGAAAATCATTGTCAAATGTTTTGTTTCGGAATATATCTATATATTTAGTATACGAATGTGCAAAATGTGTTATTGTTATAACATTGGGTTGTATCGAAGAAAAATAAATAAATTTTCGTGATATAGCACCATGGGCCAGAGATTCCAGTTTTTGTCATAATTAGATTAGTGAGATAGACAATATCACATATAAGTGGTTCGGAGACAATTTCGTATACCCTTCACAGGATATTATGACTTTGTACATATGTTTGTAACAGACAAAAGGAAAAGAGATAGACACAGGGTTCCTTTTGAGAATATGCATAGAATCACCTTCTGAGTCGATTTATGCATGTCCCTCCATCCGTCTGTCCATGTTAAATTGTGAACATAGAGCAGGTCGCAGGGCTTAACACTATTTTAGTAAAAGCGATCAGATTTTTCTGAAATTTTTTCCAGAGGTATGTATTTTTACCCTAATTATGGGGATATTTTTTTTTCTTGGGGGACGTACCCGGTTATTTGACCCGGAAGTTCGGGTACGGGTAACCGGTTATATCCGGTTCTAAGGTCCATATCTTTTGATCCACAACAGATACAAATTGTGGTCTATCATTTGAGTCTGGGTTGGAGAGGGACTATAATGGACCCAAGTTCAACTTTTAGGGAGTTTTTCAAAAAAATCGGGGACCAAAATCTTTTTTTGACTATATCTCCAAAATGGTTTGAGATCACCCCATCATATTACCACTCAATGGAAAGGTATTTTTATAACCTTTAAAATGATACCCATTTTATAGTTACCGGATCCGTAGAACCGTATATAACCGTACCCGTACCCGAACTTCCGGGTCAAATAACCGGTAACCGGGTACGTCCCCAAATAAAAAAATATATCCCCATAATTAGGGTAAAAATACCTACCTCTGGAAAATTTTTCAGAAAAATCTGATCGTTTTTACTAAACTAGAGTTGCTTCAAAATCGGTTCGGATTTAGATATAGATCCTATATATAACTTCGTCCCATTTTTAGTAAATGGTGCACCAAAGACCCAAAGTTACGCCGATTGGCACACAAAATTTTGCACAACGCCTTGAAGTTGGGGTAGCCTAACACGTGCCAAGTTTTATTGAAATCGTTTCAGATTTATATATAGCTCCCCTATATACTTTCGTCCCATTTAATATAAATGGTGCACCAAAGTCTCTATATATCATTCGATTTGCCCGACATTTGGCATAGCGTACTAAACTAAGTCTAGAATGATGTGTATTTATTTTCCTGAAAATCGGTTCAGATTTAGATATAGCTCCCATATATATTTAATGTAAATGGTGTACCAAAGTCCCTATATATCATTCGGTTTGCACGAAATTTGGCATAACGTACTGCATTGAGTCTAGAATGATGTGTACTAAGTTTCGTAAAAATCGGATTAGGTTTCACTATAGCTCCTATCAGGGACGTATGCAATGATTTTTTTTCACAGTAAATTTATGTTTGCAACAGCGAATTTTTCCATTTTGTACTACCCAGTATGACAAATTATAGCTCTTTAGGTTGGATAATGCGAAAAAAAACCCTTCAAAATACCGAAAACGTGGTGGAAACCTTATACATATGATGTCTAGCCAAAACATGGACCTATAATAATAATTTTTTGCGCGTGGATTTACTGTAGATTTTTTTTAAGGATCATAGATCGGTTGAAGGAGAAGCTGACAACGGTCGTTGGGACCATTAGGCGTGTTTTGCGGACCGATTGGGGCTTAAGTAGGCGTTCTGGGCGTATCATATATGGTGGGTTTTTTGTTGCCTGTGCAACTTATGATGCAGCTATATGGTACAGATCTGCCTCATCTGTCTTTGGGCAGAGGAAGTTCCCTTCGTGTCGGCGGGTCGTTATGTTAGCATGTTTGCCAGTGTGTAGCACTATTTCCACAGAGGCGTTGCAAGGCGTTGATCTTGAAGTGAGATGTAGGGCTACCCTGTATAAGCTTAAGCGTGGCTTGCAGTTGGATGAGGATGATTGGCTCAGGCCTTCTGATCTGATCTTGAAGGGGAGAGTAGGCGGTACAGCACTATCCTTCGGGAGTGTGTTGTTGATAGGTGGTGGACAAGGTAGACGAACAGTGACAAAGGGAGGGTGGCGTACGAATTAATTCGTGACGCAACGTTCGTAGTGGAGCGCCCAGACTTTCGCTTCGGCTTACGTACTGGTTTCTTACTGACGGGGCATGGTTCTCTCAACTCGTTTCTGTATAAAAGAAGCCTGTCTCAGACGGATTTAGTAGTTCGTGAAGCATTTAGGAGAAGGACAGCACTTAGTGGAGGTGGTACTCGTGCACAGCCCCCTGCAGGTGGACTCGGTCGGTTGCACCGAGTGGCGGTGGATGTTGGCGGAGAGTGTGCTGACTGCCGATGTTTTGCATCGTGGGTGGTTCGCGGTATTCCTGCTTCACGAGGTTCACTCCTCTTGTGGATGTCGTGAAGGCTGTCTGTGAGGGCAATTTCGTTGAGTGTTTGTGTTGTGGTGTCCGTTGCCGCGGTCCTTTGGGCCCTTTGTGCAGTCTGTGAGGTCAGCATGTTAATTGTATGTGTTCAACGTCGTCACTGCTTGTGGCAAGGTTGTGCTTGCGGTTTTTGCTACTGCGTTTATTATACCCTTCACCACACTGTGGTACAGGGTATTATGTCTTTGTGCATATGTTTGTAACAGGCAAAAATAATCGAGATAGACCCATGGTTCCTTTTGAGAATATGCATAGAATCACTTTCTGAATCGATTTATGCATGTCCGTCCGTCCGTCTGTCCATGTTAAATTGTAAACAAAGTACAGGTCGCATTTATGATCCGATTTGGATGAAATTTGGCACAGCTCATTTGTTTGGCCCAAGGACGAACGAACGAATTGGGAAAAATCGGTTTAGATTTAGATATAGCTCCCATATATATTTTTGCCCGATTTACGGACTTTAGACCCTGAAAATCTTTCGATTTGCACGAAATTTGGCATAGCGTACTGAATTGAGCCACGAAAGATGTGTGCCAAGTTTCGTGAAAATCGGTTCAGATTTATATATAGCTCCCATATATAGTTTCGCCCGATTTACGGACTTTAGACCCTGAAAATCTTTCGATTTGCACGAAATTTGGCATAGCGTACTGAATTGAGCCACGAAAGATGTGTGCCAAGTTTCGTGAAAATCGGTTCAGATTTAGATATAGCTCCCATATATAGTTTCGGCCGATTTTTGGTAAATGGCGTACCAAAGTCCCTATATATCTTTCGATTTCCACGAAATTTGGCATAGCGCACTGAATTAAGTCTAGAATGATGTGTGCAAAGTTTCGTGAAAATCGGTTCAGATTTAGATATAGCTCCCGTATATATCTTCCTCCGATTTAAGGTAAATGGTGTACCAAAGTCCTTATATATCTTTCGATTTGCATGAAATTTGGCATAACGTACTGAATTGAGGCTAGAATGATGTCTGTCCAGTTTCGCGAAAATCGGTCCAGATTTAGATATAGCTCCCATATATAGTTTCGTCCGATTTCATGTAAATGGTGCCCCAAAGTCCCCATATGTCTTTCGATTTGCACGAAATTTGACATATCGTACTGAATTAAGCCTAGAGTGATGTCTGCCAAGTTTCGAGAAAATCGGTCCAGATTTCTATATAGCTCCCATATATAGTTTCGTCCGATTTCATGTAAATGGTGCACCAAAGTCCCTATATATCCTTCGATATATTTAGATAGAGCTTCCACATATATTTTCGCCCGATTTTAAGTAAATTGGACATCAAACTCTTCATGCTAGTCAGGTTGACATCAAATTTTGCACAACGTACAAAATTGAGCATAGAATTACGTAGTTGCGTTTTCTAGAAGTACAGACATAGCCCAACAGATAACCTATTTATATTTGATTGAAGTCGATTTATATAACTTATGGATATATAGGTAGATTCACATTTAGATAAATATCACATATTTTATTTCATCCAATTTCATGTTAATAGTCCTGTTTAATATATTCATAGTGGTGAAGGGTATCATATAGTCGGCCCCGTCCGACTTTACTACTTTCCTTACTGGTTTTTGTATTGGGATACCAGGCCGGACTTTCGTCGAACTGGGAGAGGCTTCGGTCTCGAGCCTGATCGGAGGTTTTCCGTACCGCGGGTGTCAGGTGCCCCTGAATCTGTCGATCAAGGCTGACAGTTTGCGTGGCCCCCTGGGAAGTTTCGCGCCACACCAAGTGCCTTCTGCATGCTCTTCGATTGGTACAGCACTTCGGTGCTGGTGGGCTTAATTCTACCTGTGGCTCAGCCACTGTGAGGTAGGCCAATAGACAGGTACTCATATTAAACTTCTCAAGATCCTGTTCGTTGATACCATTATGCAATTTAGTATTTTATAAAATGTTCAATGTATGTCCCTTATAACGGTTCCCACACTAATTCTCAAACTAGAGTGGCTGCACTTTTGTATTCCGAGTTATCGGATAGTAAACAACTTGATCCGGTATGTTGAAATTTCTAATAGAACCATAGTGTTTATAATTTGGTGTTTCGTTTTCTCAGAGGGTAACAATTTTCATGGTGGCTCGTGTACCTCCTCCATACGAAGACCCAAATTTGGCATATATACATACCCCATTGTTGGCCAAAATTGCTCCAGAGGTACCAGAGTGTTAACTTCGTAATTTCAATGTAACTGAAATTTACATCTTCAGCTTTAGTTTAGATCTCATCGAGACACATCTATAGATTATTAACACCTCCAGCGGCGTACCCATTACATTGTTGAATTCAAATTAAAATTCCCCTTCCTTTGAAATAATTTTAATTTAACAGCACATTGTTTCAATTTTGATACAACCCAATGTGCATATATTTGTGCCTGCATATAAATGTTAATGTATGTAAACACACAAACACATACTACTTACATATTATGTGATTTGTTTTATCTGCTTTCGTCTATTTTTTTCTGTTTTGTTTATGGTCAATCAATGACCCTCATCGTATCTAAAATAAAATATCTAAATTGAATGGCATAACAATATAACAGAGAAAACAGATTCTATATTTCATCTTTGAGAGGGAAAAAAGATCGCACAGATCATCTCCGATAATAAAATATTAAATAATGTAATATATTTACGGAAATAGCATACTCTTTGTGGCATTAACAGTGACAATGAATTTAAAAATATATTTTTGAAATGTAGAGCATTGTAAAGTGTTTTTATTTAACCTTGACCGTTTATCTTTGGGACATTTAAAATAAAAATAAAACATCAAAATATAACAAATTTTCCGTTATGATATCGAACGAAATAGTAAAAATATTTATTCCGTTTTGTAGAAGGTAAAATAGCAATAAAGTAGCATCAGGGAAAAAATGCATATTCGTCCCCTTGCCCATTTCAGTTTCGAGTTCAGTTCATATTGGTCTGTAACTGCGGTCTAAACTTTTATTATAGACAAACATACGGACTAGATAGATTCAGCTTGTCGAGGTATGACTATGACTAAAAGGTGGGTTTAAGGACAATATTGAGGATTAGGTCTCTAATATATCGCTGGTTTAACAAATAAAGGCAAAAAATCCATATTTGAAATTTATCAGGGGAGACAAAAAAACATCCACCAACATGTAATAAATTGGACATGTAATAAATTGCAAGTGCTGCTTGGCGTCGCGCCGCTTGATCTTTGAAGTGAGATGTAGGGCTATCATGTATAAGCTTAAGCGTGGCTTGCAGTTGGATGAGGATGATTGGCTCAGGCCTTCTGATCTGACCTGGAAGGGGAGAGTAAGCGGTACAGCACTATCCTTCGGGAGTGTGTTGTTGATATGTGGAGGACAAGGTGGACGAACAGTGACAAAGGGAGGGTGGCGTACGAATTAATTCGTGACGCAACGTTCGTAGTGGACCGCCCAGACTTTCGCTTCGGCTTACGTACTGGTTTCTTACTGACGGGGCATGGTTCTCTCAATGCGTTTCTGCATAAAAGAAGTCTGTCCCAGACGGATTTATGTGGGACTGGAAGCATATACTGACAGAATGCTGTTACTATGATGACATTGGAGATGGTGGTCTGTAACTGCGGTCTAAACTTTTATTATAGACAAACATACGGACTAGATAGATTCAGCTTATCGAGGTATAACTATGACCAAAAGGTGGGTTTAGGGACAATATTGAGGATTAGGTCTCTAAAATATCGCGGGTTTAACATATAAAGGCAAAAAAGGCATTTTGAATAAATTTGTCATTCCGATTGGTGGGTAAAAAACATCTTCGCAGGTGAAAAATGTGTTTTGTATAGGTCCATGCTTTGGCATAGACATTTTAAAATATTTTTCATCCTTCATATTAGGTTGGGCCACTTGTCGAAAATGTTGATAAAATCGGATAAATGTCTGAAGTTGACCGGCGTGTTTGCTTGTCGTAACATCGCCTAGGAGTTAAAATCGAATTAAAACTGCTTTAAACCATTTACACAAAGTTGGATTCAAAAATAAGCTCGATGTTTGATAAAAACAAGTAAAAAAGCGTTAAGTTCGGCCGGCCGAACTTTGGATACCCTCCACCATAGATATACTTTCAGGTACTTGAAATGAAAATAAAGGGGACATACCAAAAAGTGACCTTTCTATAAACTGATTATGTAAACCATAATTTCAGCAATTTTTAATGAATATTTTTACCCTCAGCCCTAATGAGGGGGTATACACTTTGATACAGTGTAAATGTACCTCGTCGAAATATTGGTTCTAGACCCAAAATACGGAAAATTGGGGGGTACCCTTATATGGGGGCTACCCAAAAAAATTTACCTATATTCATAATTTTTTGTGGAGAGATTTGGTACCTATTAAGAACTCAAAATACAAAATTAAAGCCAATTCGGTGGAAAAATACGACCAAAACCCTCAAAATACTGAAAATTAGTAGGTACTGTTATATGGGGGCTACCAGAAAAAGTGGACCTATACTTATAATTTTTTGTGGAAACATTTAGTACCCAACAAGAACCCAATGTAGCAAATTTCAGGGAATTGGGCTGAAAAACGTGCTCAAGAACCCCAAATACCGAAATTTGGCGGTTACCCTTATATGGGAGCTATGCCTAAACGTGAACCGATATATCCCATCTTCGAACTTGACCTGCCTGCAGACAAAAGACAACCCTATGCAAATTTTCAGCACCCTATCTCAATTCCTTCAGAAGATAGCGTGATTACAACAGACGGCCAGACGGACGGACATGGCTAGATCGTCTTAGGATTTTACCCTGATATTTCGATGAGTTACAAACGGAATGACAAAATTAATATACCCTCCATACTATGGTGGAGGGTATAAAAATAGGATGCGAAGCCTTGGCCAAATGGAATGAGATAGACCCATTTCTTAAACGGATGGTGACTGGAGATGAGAAATGGATAACCCTGTGCGAAAACGATCGTGGTCAAATAGCGCTGAAACACCTCAAACGGTAGCCAAACCAGGACTAACGTCCAGGAAGGTTTTGTTATGCATTTGGTGGGACTGGAAGGGGGTTATTTATTATGAGTTGCTTCCATATTGCCAAACGCTAAATTCTGATCCCTACTGTCAACAACTGGGCCGTTGAAAGGTAGCAATTGACCAGAAACTTCGGGAGCTTGGTTGGGAAGTTTTGATTCAGTCCGGACTTGGCACCAATCTATTATAATCTTTTTCTTGCATTGCAATGATAAACAATTGGTATCTAGGGAGGTGAACATGTTCGATAAATCCCTCCCCGTTTTGGTGTTTTGAAGGTCTTATCCGCATATTTACACGGAAGTCCCTGTAGGGAGGAAAACAAATTGTATAGGCGTCCCTGTTTTCGCATTGTCCAAATATAAGGATCTTGTATCATTTTTATACCATTCATCATAATATGGATGGCATATTAGGGAAACATTCCAAAATCGCTCTCAGAGTACAAAATAATTTGAAAAATTCTGGAACGGAAATCTAGTAAATATGCCAAAATTAGATAGCAATACTTCAAAATCAACATAACAGCCAATCAGAAGTAGGCATTCCTGTTAACCGAAAAGTATTAAAATGTACTTAATTTGGTACAAATTCGTAGCATGTGAATGGATAGAGCCAAAAACTTGAAATGTGGAATGCGAATTAGGGTTGAGATGTAGAGTCTATTTATGGAGATGGGTTTGAAAGCGTGTACTCATTTGTACAAAAAGTACTACTATAATAAAAGAGTAAAGTGATTGACTGAATGACTGACTGATTTAACGATTCATCGACGCCCAGACGAAACGGCTGAAGCTAGAATCTTGAAATTTTGGGTGAGGGTCACTCTTGGTCCAAATGGAACAGATAAGGCTGGGTTTTGGAAATTCGTACTAGAACGGTATAAAAAGTACTAAATGTGATACCATTTATATTTGGCGAATCGGTGGAGCTAGAACTCTGAAATTTGGGTTGGTGGTCGTTTTTGGAAATTCAAACTATAACTATCCGAAAAGTACGAAAATGTACTAAATTTGGTACAATTTCGTAGCATGTGAATGGAGTGAGCTAAAAACTTGAAATTTGGAATGTAAATTAACGTTGAGAAGTAGGGTAGATATGAGGAGAGTTTGGAAAGTATGTACTCATGTGTACGAAAAGTACTATATGGTACTATATTTGGTACAAATTTGATTTGGAGGTAAAAATCGAGCTGGAATCCTTAAAATTGAAATTAACATTACCGCCGGAATGTAGGATTGGGATATGTACGAAGTTTTGGAAGTTTTACTTATGTGTACAAAAAGTACTAAATCGTACTATAATTGGTACAATTTGGATATGGGTGAACCGATAGAGCTGGAACAATGAAGTTTGGAGGTAGGATCATAGTAGGGATGTAGGATTAGGGTGAGGATTCAGTTTAAGAAAATAATACTTATGGGTACTAAATGGTACTAAATTTGGTACAATGTGAATTTTAGGTGAACCAATAGATCTAGAATCATGAAATTTGGAGTCAGGATCACTGTTGAGTTGTAAGATTGAAATATGTAGGAAGTTTTAGAAATTTGTACTAATGTGTACTAAAATTGGTACAATTTAAATTGTGGGTGAGCCTATAAAATTGAAATCATTAAATAAATTTAGTACAATTTGAATTGTGGGTGAACCGATAGAGTTGGAATCCTGAAATTTTGATTTAGGATCAGTTTGGGGGGGTATGATTGGGGTGTGTAGAATGTTTTAGAAATTCGTACTACTGTGTACTAAATTTGGTACAATTTAAATTGTGGGTGAATCGATAGAGTTGGAACCCTGAAACTTGGATTTAGTATCACTCTGGGGGTGAAGGTTTGGGTTAAGTAGGAAGTTTTGGAAATTGGTACTACTGTGTACTAAATTTGGTACAATTTGAATTGTGGGTCAACCGATAAAGTTGGAATCCTGAAACTTGGATTTAGGAACACTGTGGGGGTGTTGGTTTGGGCTAAGAAGGAGGTTTTGGAAAATCGTACTACTGTGTACTAAATTTTGTACAATTTGAATTGTGGGTGAACCTATAGAGTTGGAATCCTAAAGCTTGTATTTAGGATCACTGTGGGGATGTAGGATTGAGGTATGTAGTTTTGGAAAGTGGTACTACTGTGTACTAACTTTGGTACAATTTGAATTGTGGGTGAACCGATAGAGTTGAAATCCTGAAACTTGGAAGAGTTGGAATCCTTGCTAAATGGAAAATTTGGATTTGGGTGAGCCTTTAGAGCTCGAATCATGAAATTTGGTACTAAATGGTACTCAATTTTAATTTATGGTCGTTGTTAATACACGTTTAAATATTTCCTACATTCGCTAACGAAGTTGCGGGCATATGCTAGTGGTTTTATAAATACGTACCGAAATGTAGTGAAAAGTACTAAAGGGTACTCAAATTGAGAATATTTGCATTTAAATGAGCTTATAGAAATCAGGGATGGTCCGTGCGACGAGTTTTTAGGTTTTCGACTGTCAAAAAGGTGTAAACGTCGAAAACATCATATACCTGTATAAATGTAGTAAACGTCATTTATTTGAATATTATTACCATACACAGTTATTTTCATAAATATACATTATTTTTACATATATCTGAATATTCTTTACTAGAACTGATAAAAAATTCTAAACTTTTTGGAGAAGAAAATTTTGAAATTTTATAAGGATTTGATTAAAACATAAGTAATTTGCAAATTGTTTAATGGAAATGGCAATTTTGTCAAAAACCTAATGGTTTTGGGTGGGTTTCCGACGTTTTTGACGTATGTATTATACGTCGGAAATGTATGTCATTTACGTCACTGTTTCTGATGGTCCATCTCTGATAGAAATGAAAATAAAAGTTGCTATTGGATTCCTATTGGAGTACAGGATTGAGGTAGCTTTAAAAAATCATACTTGTGTACGAAATGTACTAAAATGATAAATGATACTATATTTGGTACAAGTTGCCTTTAGGTAAACAGATAAAGCTGGAGTCTTGAAATTGGAAAATAAAGTGACTGTTGGAGTGTAGGATTGAGGTAGTTTGGGAAATTAGTATTTTTGGGTACGAAAAGTATTAAATGGTACTAAATTTAGTACATTTTGGATTTTGGGTGAACGGATAGAGCTGAAAACCTGAAATTTGGAATTAAGATTACAGTTGTGGATTAAGCTATGGAAACAGATTTGGGAATTCTTATTTATGTGTACGTAAAGTGCTAAACGGCACTAGATTTCGTACAATTTGGATATGGATGAACTAAGAGAGCAGGAAACCTAAAATTTGGAATAATGGTTGCTGTTAGAGTGCAAAATTGAGATATGGAAGTATAGTACTTATGTGTACTAAAATGTACTATATTTGATACAACGTGATTATGCATGAAAGGATTGAGCTGGACCCCAGAATTTGGAATTAAAAAAGCGGTTTGAGTGTAGGATTGAAATAGTTTAGGAAATACGTACTTATGGGAACAAAAAGTACTAAATAGTACTTAGTACAATTTGGATTTTATTGAAGTCGGTTCAAATTGAGATATATCTCCAATATATATTTTCGTCCGATTTTTACAAATGGAGCACCAAACTGCCAGTGTCGATTGAGTCAACATTTTACACAGCATACTGAAATTACTACAGGCTGAGGTCCGTGAAGTTTTGTTGAAATGGGTTAAGATTTAAATATAGCAACCATATATATTTTCGTCCGATTTTATATAAATGATGCACCATACACCCACTGTTTATACCCTTCATCACACTATGGTACAGAGTATTATGTCATTGTGCATATCTTTGTAACAGGCAAAAGAAAACGAGATAGGCACATGGTTCCTTTTGAGAATATGCATAGAATCATTTTCTAAGTCGATTTATGCATGCCCATCCGTCCGTTGGCATAGGTCACCTATTTGGGCCAAAGACGAAAAATCGATTAAGATTTAGATATAGCTCCCATATATACTTTCGTCCGATTTAATGTAAATGGTGCACCAATGTCCATATATTTCGATTTGAAGGAAATTCGGCATAACGTACTCAAATAGGTTTTGAATGATGTATGTTAAGTTTCGTGAAAATCGGTTCAGATTTAGATATAGAACAGCGTACCGAATTGCGTCTAAAATGATGTGTGCTAAGTTCCGTGAAAATCGGTTCAGATTTAGATATAGCTCCCATATATATTTTCACCTATATATTTTTCGATTTGCAAAAAATCTGGCATAGAATACTGAATTAAGTCTAGAATGCTGTGAGAGTACTGAATTATGTTCCGTGAAAATCGGTTCAGATTTAGATATAGTTCTTATATATATTTTCTTCCGATTTTAAGTAAATTGTGCACTAAAGACCCGAAGTTTGTCCGATTGCCACAAAATTTTGTACAATGAACTGTAGTTAATATAAATTAATCTCTGGCAAGTCTCGTTGAAATCGGTACAGATTTAGTTATAGCTTCTACATATATATTTTCGTCCGATTTTACACAAAATTGATACAAAATTTTGCACAAACCCAAGTGGGTTTCGATTGACACAAAATTTTGCACAACGTACTAAAGTTACTATAACATAACGTGTGACAAGTTTTTTTCGAAATCGGTTTAGATTTAGATCAAGGTCCTATATAGTTTCGTCCGATTTTTAGCGAATGGTGCGAAATTTTGCACAATTTACTGAAGTTAGTCTAGCCTAATGAAATGGAATTTTGCGTAGGTTACCAAGGACATGTGTGTGGATTAATGTAGCCAATAAGAACCCATTCTACCAGCGAATTCGTTTCAAAAGCGCGCTCAAAAACCCTAAAATATCGTAAAAAAGTGGATCGATATTTATAATTTTTAGTGCAGTAATTTGATATCCAATAAGAACCCAATGTACCAAATTTCAGCGAATTCAGTTTAAAAACGCGCCAAAGAACCCCAAAATACCATAAATTGGGGGTGCCCTTTGTGGGGACTACCTACTCAAAATACGACGGACATTCTTAAATCGTCATAGAATTTTACGCTGATCAAAAATATTTATACCTTATAGGATCGGAAATTATTATTTCCTCCATATTTAATTTAGTCCAAATTCATGTCAATGGACCTTTAAAAATGCGAGGTCTGTTAGGATGCATCTCTTGAATATAGTCAAAGTGGTAAAGGGTATCATATAGTCGGGCCGTCCGACTTTATTACTTTCCTTACTGGTGTGTGGTTTTCTTTGAATACCTTATAGGTAAACGCTTATAGGTAAACGCTGTATATTGCCATGACGAAGACCTGATTATATACCTGACTGAAATATCCATTATTCCTAATTCATATTGAAATGTTTACAAAACAAGAAGTTGTCATTTTTTACCAATTTCCCGAGTCACCATAATAAGAAATAATGTTACTGATATTTTCGCTGTTATAGCCACTTTTGTTAAATTAATAACTCAGCATCATTAGTAAAATTTTGTTTTTTCTATTACAACGAATTGTATGTTTCCCTTCACATCATCCCCCCCTTAGTATTCCATTGCGCACTAATGTAGTCATTTTGTGCCAATTAATGGTCCCAGAGCATAGAGAAAATCATAACCATTGGCGATGATAATAAAGGAATCAAACGAGAAAAGAAGGGATGCTGCCAAGAAAAGGAAAACGAAAGTTCGATAGATGCTTAATGGATAGTTTAGGATTTTAGTTTTTTTTTTCTTGGCTAACAAATGAATTGGGTTAGTTTTACTTTTGGGAGGAGAACCAACGCACGCACACACACGTTTATACATAGAACGTGAGAGTGAGTGTGTTTCTTCTGGCCAAGAGACAAAAAAAAAATCATTCAAAAAAAGCAGAAGTGCCACCATATCGCCAAATAATACTGTAATACAACAACAAAACATTAGTTTTTTTTTTTTGGTATTCTGTTTTGGCCAATTTATACTAGCCAAAAAAATAATAGAACTTGCCTTATTGTTGTATGAGCTATAATATATAATATTGTATAAATAGTGCTTATGTCATGGCTAAGGCCAAAAAAAATGTATCGATGCGAGGCGTTAAATATTCAATAATGTTTATGTTTTTTATTTTATCAATTGTTTTTTGCCAATATTCTATGTCTGAAGTACACGATGATGGGAGAAAGTAAATAAATTTCTTTATAAGTGACTTTTATTTTCAAGAAAAAAAATCAAGGATAGAAGGCGTAAACTGTAATGCAGACAAAACAGCATGATTTTGGCGGCAGTCTGATTTCGGAACTCACTTGGGCACATTATCAAAATGTGAAATGAACATATGAGACGTCAAATAATATTCTGATAGACACAAAACGCATTTTCATGTAGTCCAACATTTAGTGCATCATCCGATTTAAATTAAGAAAAGTTTGGCAGAATTTTGATTGACAATGCACCATGGAAATAATTTTTTAATACCTTGGAGATTCAAATACCTACTTTATGTATAGGGTATCTAATGGAGAGTCTATAATCGGAGATTGTCCGTCAGAAACAGTGACGTAAATGACCTACATTTCCGACTAATAATACAGTCAGAAACGTCGGATACTCACCCAAAACCATTCGTTTTTTGACAAAATAGCTATTTCCATTAATCAATTTGGAAATTACGTTTACTTTACTCAAATTCAAAACTCAAAATGTTTAGAATTTTTAAGGAATAGTCAGAAATTTATAAAAATAATATATATTCTTGAAAAGAACTGTATGTGGTGTTATTATTGAAATAAATGATTACTGCATTTATTACATTTTTATACAGGTACATGGCGTTTTCGACGTTTACACCTTTATGACTATCGAAAACCTAAAAATTCGTCACACGAACCATTCCTGTCTATAATGAGGTCTATAACGTACCGAGAACCATACCTGTCAATCGTTTGGAAAAATATAATTGTTAATCGAATATCGAATTATGTCGGGAAGTATGTAGGGAATAGACAGAGTATGTTAGGTTAGCTGCTTTCATCTTCTAAGCTTCGGTCTATGTTCTCTTCCTGAATACCTAACAAGTGAAAAAGCGTTAAGTTCGGCCGGGCCGAACTTTGGATACCCTCCACCATAGATATACTGACAGGTACTTGAAATCAAAATATAGGAAACATACCAAAAAGCGTACCTATACAGACATTTCTACAAACCAGTTATGGTCCTAAATATTGGTCCTAGACCCCATGTTTCTTTGGACCAAATTTGTTTCAAAAAATTTTGATTTCATCCACACTTTGCCCATCTAATTATTTCTAACGAAATTAGTGCAGCGAAAAAATTGACCTATATTTATAATTTTTTGTGGAGAGGTTTGGTACCTACTAAGAACTTAAAATACTAACTTACAGCCAATTCGGTGAAAAAATACGATAAATACCCCCACAATACTGAAAATTAGGAGGTACCGTTATATGGGGGCAACCAGAAAATTGGACCTATATTTATAATTTTTTGTGGAGACATTTAGTACTCAATAAGAACTCAAAATACTAAATTACAGCCAATTCGGTGGAAAATACTGCAAATTAGAAGGTACCGTTATATGGGGGCTACCAGAAAAAGTGGACCTATATTTAGTACCCAATAAGAACCCAATGCACCAAATTTCAGCGTATTCGGTTGAAAAACGCGCCCAAGAACCCCAAAATACCGAAAATTTGGGGGTAATGTAATATGGGAGCTATGCCTAAACGCCTCCGAACCATAGTATGCTAAGTCGACTTAGCATGTTTTAAAGTTCTTTACGTATTTAGATACTACGGTCCTTAATTTAATTTCACTGAAATTTTGGTAATCATCGGCCAATTCAAACCAAAGTTATAAGCAAAAATGTACTTAGCATAGCACGTACGATTAAAGAAACTTCCATACTTTGAAAGCTTCTACTGAAAAACTCACATTTCAGACTTAGCATACTATGGTTCGGAGGCGTCGATGTGTGTCCGTTTTCCATTATAATTTGAAAAAAATACTATACAATCCAAATAATACCACTATTATTTTTGGTAACGATCGGTTAATATTTTGGAGATAAAATGGACCAAAACCTTTATGTTTGTCTCTTGACTCTGTCTGCTGGCTCTAGAGTCTACAATTATGACCAGAAATATACACGAGGAAGAGAATCTTACCAAAGAATAGTATGAAAAAGATCAGTCAATGTTTATCAGGTCAAATTGACCCAGACGTTTGTGTATAAAATTACAAAATTTGTATTCTAAGGCGTATATATTTACTCCAGAAGAACATATACCCGAGAAGTTGTTAGTGTATTTAAGATAAGTGGTTGACCGTTAAATTGATACCAATTTAATACAGGTCTCTACATATTCTGATATTATTCAGTATTGCGATGGTAAGGAAATTTTTCATGATGTTCCTGTTATGGTCAAGGACGACGCATACATTTGGGGTATGAAATGGAACGAAAACTTTATTTTTGTCTTGTTTTCTAGTCGCTCTAGACGCCACAATTATAAGCCGACAATCTCGAATTTTCCATGGGGAAACCGATCTGATCAACAAATTCCAATAGGATGAACCAAACTTTTCTGCGTAAAATAACAAAATTAGAATGTTATTGAGTATTTTTTAATCCGGTAAAAATGGTTCGGAAAATATGACGCAGAGAAGCTTTTGACACCTAATAGGTCAAGAGAGTACAAATATCGTGAAATAATACCTGGGCACTGAGTATAGATCCACAGAAACTTAGAGGTCAGTAGTTATGTAGGGTATCATATGGACGGCCCCGTCTGACTATACTGTTCCGCTCACTGTGTTTTTTTATACGAATGCTAGGGTAAACCAGTAAGGAAAGTAGTAAAGTCGGACGGGGCCGACTATATGATACCCTTCACCACTTTGGGTATATTCAACAGATAAATCCTAACAGACGTTGAAGGACTATTAACACGAAAATGGATGTCATTCTGCAAGCTATACTATATTTTTCATTTGGTTAGATATATTAACTACAGTTCATTGTACAAAATTGTGTGACAATCGAAAAAACTTTGGGTCTTTAGTGCACAGCACATCACTTCTAGACCTAATTCATTACGCTATGGCGTGCAAATCGAAAGATATATATTTGATTTGGTGAAAATATATATGGGAGCTATATATACATCTGGACCGATATTCAGGAAACTTTGCACATATCATTCTATACTTAATTCAGTACGCTATACCAAATTTCGTGCAAGTCGAATGATATATGGGGAATTTGGTACACCATTTACATTAAATCGGACGAAAATATATATATATGTATGGGAGCTATATCTAAATCTGCACCGATTTTCAGGAAACTTAACACACATCATTCTAGACCTAAATTAGTACGCTGTGCCAAATTTCGTGCAAATCGAAAGATATATAGGGACTTTGGTACACCATTTACATTAAATCGGGCGAAAATATATATGGGAGCTATATCTAAATCTGGACCGATTTCCAGGAACCTTAACACACACGTCATTCTAGACATAATTCATTACGCTATGCCAAATTTTGTGCAAATCGAACTATATATAGGGACATTGGTACACTATTTACATTAAATCGGGTGAAAATATATATGGGAGCTATATCTAAATCTGGATTCAGTACGCT
Organism: Musca vetustissima; assembly: GCF_032173495.1. Lineage (NCBI taxonomy): Eukaryota > Metazoa > Arthropoda > Insecta > Diptera > Muscidae > Musca > Musca vetustissima. The sequence goes on from NW_026876284.1 coordinate 97,207, forward strand.
ATGTCAAATTTTGTGCAAATCGAAACATATATAGGTACTTTGGTGCACAATTTATCTTAAATCGGACGAAAATATATATAGGAGCTATATCTAAATCTGAACCGATTTTCAGGAAACTTAACACACATCATTCTAGACCTAATTAATTACGATGTGCCAAATTTCGTGCAAATTTAAAGATATATAGGAACATTGGTACACAGTTTACATTAAATCGGACGAGAATATATGGACCGATTTTCAGGAAACTCAACACACATCATTCTAGACCTAATTCAGTACGCTGTGCCAAATTTTGTGCAAATCGAAAGATTTATAGGGACTTTGGTACACCATTTACATTAAATCGGACGAAAATATATATGGGAGCTATATCTAAATCTGAACCGATTTTTCTCAATTTCAAATAAGGCCAAATAAGTGACCTATGCCAAATTTCATCCAATTCGGATCATAAATGCGACCTGTACTTTGTTTACAATTTAACATGGACAGATGGACGGACGGACGGACATGCATAAATCGACCTAAAAAGTTAGTCTATGCATATTCTCAAAAGGAACCATGTGTCTATCTCGTTTCCTTTTGCCTGTTAGAAACATATGCCCACAGACATAATACCCTGTACCACAGTGTCGTGAAGGGTATAAAAAAACTATCCCCATATCTTAGTTCTACATTTAAACAGTAGTAATTATTCTAAATTTTAAATTTCCATCTCCCTCCGTTACCCAAATCTAAATTGTTCCGCAATTTAGTCATTTAGTACTATTCGTACACATAAATTTGAATTTCCAAAGCGGTCACCATAGATCAATCCTACACCTTAACGGTAATCTTACCAAATTTAGTACTTTTCGTACTCATCAATTACCTGAATCCAAATGTATGAATTCCAGCTCATCTGTTCACCAAAATCCAAATTGTACCAAATTTTGTACCATTTGTTACTTTTTGTAGACGTCAGTACAACTTTCCAAAACTTCCTCAGTTCTACACTCTAACGCTAATTTTAATCATAAATTTCAGGATTCCAGCTCCACACTTCACATAGATCGAAACTGTACCATATTTAGTACCATTTAGTACTTTTCGTACTTTTAAGTTCGAAATTCTAAAACTTCCTCAATACTTTACTCTAACTGTAATTTTGATTCCAAACATAAGTTTTCCATCTCTATCCATTCACTCAAATCTAAACTGTACCAAATTTAGTACATAACTACGAATTTTAAAAACTTTTCCATATCTCAATCCTGCACTCCGGTAGTAATTTTAAATCCAAATTTCAGGATCTCAGGTCTATCCGTTCACACAAATCCAAATTGTACCATATTCAGTATCATTTAGTACTTTTCGTACCCATAAGTACGAATTTTCTAAACTACCTCTATCCTGCAACCCCAAAAGTAATTTTAATTCCAAAATTCTGGAGTCCAGATTTTCCAAAGCTGTCCCTTTAGCTCAAATCTCAAAAGTAATTTTAGTTCCAAATTTCAGGTTTTCACCTCTATCCGTTCACCCATAATCCAAAATGTATTAAATTTAGTACCATTTAGTCCTTTCCGTATCCAAAGGTAAGAATTCCTAAACTACCTCAATCCTACAGGCTCCAGCTCAATCTGTTCACTTAAATTACGTATTTTCCGAAGTGGGGGAAGTTGTCAGTTTAACGGGGCTTGGCACGCCCTATTGTGACCTAATTATACCCTTCACACATGCTTACTTTTGAGAATATGCATAGAATCACTATCTGCGTCGATTTATTCATGTCCGTCCTTACGTTCGTATGTCCGTATGTCCAAGTATACCTGTGAACAAAGCAGAGATCGCATTTACAGTTCGAATTGGATGCTATTTGGCAAAGGTCATTTATTTGACCCAAGGACGAACCCTATTGTAATTTGTGAAAAGCGGTTAAGATTTAATTTACACGAAATTGTACATAACGTACCAAATTATGTCTAGATTGATATGTGTGTTATGTTTTGTTTAAATCTGTTTCGATTTAGATATAGCTCCCATATATATTTTCGTTCAATTTGAAGTAAATGGTGTACCAAAGAGCACCTACTTGTTCGATTTAAATGAAATTTAAATTGCCTTTGACTTTTTTGCTAATTTAAAATCATTCATTCGACGTTCATTTGTCTGCAGCACAAATCACGACGTGCAAACATTTGAATAGACATTTAAAAAGAAATTTCTATCTTGCTCTTACAGGTGGTGTATGGAGGGTTCATTTCACACAAAAAAGAAACCCCCGCCAATGCAACAGTCAATAAAAGACCTTTTGCTAAATTGATTTGTTTGAAAATACAAATGGTGGCATTTATTTAAAGAATCAAAATGGAGAAAAAGGTGCAATACAAAAGAAGGATATACAGATAGGAAGAGATATTTCACACCTTCTTAAATTTTTATATAAAATAATATAAAAATCTGTAAGGGAAAGCCGAAAGACGGACAAAGCCGACACATAAGGGGACATTAGGTCCTCAATGTTGCTAATTTTTGAGTGTCCATAATCCTAGTTCATACCAAAGCCTACATATCAGGCTTTCTAATTGCGTTGGAATTTTGATAATCGGATGTTCCACTGATCGGCAATCTAGACCGACGTCGAAAAGAAGGAATTTTCTTTAATTATTAATTTATAACAACAATAAATTTTGTATACCCTCCACCATAGTATGGAGGGTATATTAATTTTGTCATTCCGTTTGTAACTCATCGAAATATTGATTTCCGACCCTATAAAGTATATATATTCTTGATCAGGGTAAAATTCTAAGACGATCTAGCCATGTCCGTCCGTGTTCGAAGATGGGATATATCGGTCCACGTTTAGGCATAGCTCCCATATAAGGGTACCCGCCAAATTTCGGTATTTTGGGGTTCTTGAGCGCGTTTTTTAGCCGAATTCGCTGAAATTTGGTACATTGGGTTCTTATTGCGTACTAAATGTCTCCAAAAAAAATTATAAGTATAGGTCCACTTTTTCTGGTAGCCCCCATATAACGGTACCTCCTAATTTTCAGTATTGTGGGGGTTTTGGTCATATTTTTCCACCGAATTGGCTGTAATTTAGTATTTTGAGTTCTTAATAGGTAGCAAATCTCTCCACAAAAAACTATGAATATATGTCAATTTTTTCGGGTAGCCCCCATATAAGGGTACCCCCAATTTTCGGTATTTTGGGGTTCTTGAGCGCGTTTTTCAACCGAATACGCTGAAATTTAATACATTGGGTTCTTAATAGGTACCAAATCTCTCCACAAAAAATTATGAATATAGGTCCATTTTTTCGGATAGCCCCCATATAAGAGTACCCCCAATTTTCGGTATTTTGGGGTTCTTGAGCACGTTTTTCAACCGAATTTGCTGCAATTTGGTATTTTGTAGTCGTATATGGTAACAAATCTCTCTACCAAAAATTATTAATATTCGACCCCTATTTTGGGGTAGTCCCCATATAACCCCCTATTTATATTAAAATAGTTATCTGATTTGTTCCGCGTTTTGAGTTTGGTTCTAAGACTCTTTTGTAATCATTTCATCTGCGGAGGATAGAGAGATAACAAAATTAGAACGTAAGGTTCGATAATGAACTATAGCCGCATTTAGACCTAGCCCCTGATTGGAGGATCCAGAAGGAGTGGACCGATATTCCCCATCTTCGAATTTGAACTAAGCTTGGAAAAAATAATCGGGCATGTTCTGGCATTCACTTCAACGGCAGAAGTGTATCGAACACACGCCGAGGTGTTCTGTAACACACTTTACACCCATTTGAGGTATATTCTTTACACTTACATTTCCATAGTGAGAGTCGGGTGTATTCCTGTTTTTTCATATAAAAGAAAATCTTTTTTGAAATAAAAAACGCACATTATGATAGATTGATTTGTTATTATTGCGTATAATTTATTTAAAATCACAAAATGAACATGAAACACCATTAAAAACAAATTTTAAATAGATACTAAGGTTTGTCTTAAATTTTCTTCAATTTAATTTCTTGCTTGACACAAACAACTGATTTGAAGTAAGGCCGAAAAAGATAGGGTTACCAAATGTTCCCCTTAAATCAATCAAGAAATTAATGATATTACAGAGGTTTCATACATATATTTTATGTTGCGAATAAAAAAATATTAAAAAATAATAATAAAATGTCGTTAGAATTAACGAAATTACTAAAAAATTACAGAAACAATGTTAAAAACGAATACAGTTTATATTGAATGGCAACACTATTTCTGCAATGTACCATGTCGATGTTTATTTTTGTCGCAGTTCAAAATTTCAATTCACGTGAGAAGCAGAACAGGAGGTAGCTTCTGAGGTGAAGTGTATGTGTAAAGTGAAAAGAACACGCCGTGAGTTCCAGAACATACCCGAATAAGATGGGCAAAGTTTGGATGATATCTAAATTTTCTGAAACGGATTTGGTCCAAAGAAACATGGGGTCTAAAACCAATATTTCGATGAGGCACATTTTCACCGTGTTAAAGCGTATACACCCTCATTAGCCATAAGGCTGAGGGTATAATTATCCTTTAAAAATTTCTAAAATTTGTATTAGGGTTTACATAATCCGTTTTTAAAAATGTCGGTATAGGTCCCCTTTTTGGTATGTTCCCTATATTTTAATTTCTAGTACCTGTCAATATATCTATGGTGGAGGGTATCCAAAGTTCGGCCCGGCCGAACTTACCGCTTTTTCACTTGTTTCTATTACCTTATGTAGGGAATATACAGAATATGTTAAGTTAAATAATGTTCAGCCCCCAGTTGTTTAGCAACTGCTTTCGCTTTCTAGGACCTTCAATCTATGTTCACATACAGAGTACCTGAAAATAGAAGAGCGGGGTATGAGGACTATCAGACGATAATAGAGGTAGAAGTTATATATTTTAGCTTAACCATGTCAAATGTTTGTCTTAGCATTCCCTCGACTAGCTGAGTCGATCAAGACATGTGTGTCCGTCCCTCTCTCCGTATGTCCATTATAATTCGCCACGAAAATTTGCAGGTAGGACGGGTTCTGCCCAAATAATACCACTATTGTTTTTGGTAATGATCGGTTAATATTTTGGAGATAAAATGGACCAAAAACTTTATGTTTGTCTCTTGTTTCTGTCCACAGTTTTGACCAGAACACCACAAAACTTTACACGAGGAAAATAATCTAACCAAAGAATAGTATGAAAAAGGTGATTCAATATTTAGTAGACTTTTGTGTGAAGGAATACAAAATTTGTATTCCACGGTGTATATATTTACTCCTGAAGTACATAGACCCGAGAAGTACATAGTGTATTCAAGATACTTGGTGGCCGTTAAATTAATACCAATTTAATAAAGATCTCTACATATTCTGATATTATTCAGTATTGCGATGGTAAGGAAATTTTTCATGATGTTCCTGTTATGGTCAAGGATGACGCATACATTTTCCATTATGATCAGATGTTATTTTGGGGTATGAAATGAACAGAAAACTTTATATTTGTCTTGTTTTCTAGTCGTTCTAGACGCCACAATTATAAACCGAACATCTCGAATTTACCATGGGGAAGCCGATCTGATCAACTAATTCCAATAGGACGAACCAAAACTTTTCTGTGTAAAATAACAAAATTAGAATGTTATTGAGTATTTTTTTAATCCGATACAAAAAATGGTTCGGAAAATATGACGCAGAGAAGCTTTTAACATCTAATAGGTCAAGAGAGTACAAATATCGTGAAATAATACCTGGACACTGAGTATAGATCCACAGAAACATAGAGCTCAGTGGTAGTGGGTATCATATGGACGGCTCCGTTTGACTATACAGTTCCGCTCACTGTGTTTTTTATACGAAAGCTAGGGTAAAAAAATTTGAAATTCTGCATCCATATTCCCGAGACCCGGTACTTCCCCGTATGCGGCAAGGGAATACAAAACAAATAAATAATATTTAGTATGGAAATCGTGAATACTATATTATTTGTTGACTATAATTCCGAATTCCACTTCTATTCCTACATCTAATGTCAAGTTTACTACCGTTTAGTACTCTTCATACACATAAGCACTTCATACACATATTTCTTCATACACATTAGTATCTTATTTCCACTATACAAATTTCGAACAAATATGTACACCTTTTCAAGACAACCTTCATACCTCAACGCTCAAACAGCAATCAATATTTTAAATTTCCAGCTCCTCGTACACATAAATTTGAATTTACAATTTTAAAAACTTTTTCCATACCTCAATACTGCACTCCGGCAGTAATTTTAAATCCAAATTTCAGGATCTCAGGTCTATCCGTTCACACAAATCCAAATTGTACCATATTCAGTATCATTTAGTACTTTATACGAATTTTCTAAACTACCTCTATGCTGCAACCCCAAAGGTAATTTTAATTCCAAAATTCTGGAGTCCAGAATTTCCAAAGCTGTCCCTTTAGCTCAATCCTCAAAAGTAATCTTTGTTGCATTTTTCAGTTTTCACCTCTATCCGTTCACCCAAAATCCAAAATGTAATAAATTTAGTACCATTTAGTCCTTTCCGTACCCAAAGGTAAGAATTCCTAAACTACCTCAATCTTATAGGCTCCAGCTCTATCTGTTCACTTAAATTGCGTATTTTCCGAAGTGGGGGGAAGTTGTCAGTTTTATCGGGGCTTGGCACGCCCTATTGTGACCTAATTATACCCTTCACCCATGCGTACTTTTGAGAACATGCATAAAATCACTTTCTGCGTCGATTTATTCATGTCCGTCCTTACGTTCGTATGTCCGTATGTCCAAGTATACCTGTGAACAAAGCAGAGATCGCATTTACAGTTCGAATTGGATGCTATTTGGCAAAGGTCATTTATTTGACCCAAGGACGAACCTTATTGTAATTTGTGAAAAGCGTTTAAGATTTAATTTATACGAAATTGTACATAACGTACCAAATTAAGTCCAAATTGATATGTGTGTTGAGTTTTGTTTAAACCTGTTCAGATTTAGATATAGCTCCCATATATATTTTCGTTCAATTTGAAGTAAATGGTGTACCAAAGAGCACCTGTTTGTTCGATTTAAACGAAATTTAAATTGCCTTTGACTTTTTTGCGAATTTAAAATCATTCATTCGACGTTCATTTGTCTGCAGCACAAATCACGACGTGCAAACATTTGAATAGACATTTAAAAAGAAAATTCTATCTTGCTCTTACAGGTGGTGTATGGAGGGTTCATTTCACACAAAAACTGTCAATAAAAGACCTTTTGCTAAATTGATTTATTTGAAAATACAAATGGTGGCATTTATTTAAAGAATCAAATGGAGAAAAAGGTGCAATACAAGGGGAGGATATATGAATACGAAGATACATTTCACACCTTCTTAAAACTTTATATAAAATAATATATAAACATGTAAGGGAAAGCCGAAAGACGGACAAAGCCAACACATAAGGGGACATTAGGTCCTCAATGTTGCTAATTTTTGAGTGTCCATAATCCTATTTCATACCAAAGCCTACATATCTGGCTTTCTAATTGCATTGGAATTTTGATAATCGGATGTTCCACTGTTCGGCAATCTAGACCGTCGTCGAAAAGAAGGAATTTTCTTTAATTATTAATTTATTAAGAACAACAACAAATTTTTATACCCTCCATGGAGGGTATATTAATTTTGTCATTCCGTTTGTAACTCATCGAAATATTGATTTCCGACCCTATAAAGTATATATATTCTTGATCAGGGTAAAAGGTTCTAAGACGATCTAGCCATGTCCGTCCGTGCTGAAATTTTGCATAGGTTTGTCTTTTGTCTGCAGGCAGGTCAAGTTCGAAGATGGGATATATCGGTCCACGTTTAGGCATAGCTCCCATATAAGGGTACCCGCCAAATTTCGGTATTTTGGGGTTCTTGAGCGCGTTTTTTAGCTGAATTCGCTGAAATTTGGTAGATTGGGTACGAAATGTGTCCATAAAAAATTACAAATATAGGTCCACTTTTTCTGGTAGCCCCCATATAACGGTACCTCCCAATTTTCAGTATTTTGGGGGTTTTGATCGTATTTTTCCGTCGAAGTAGCTGTAATTTAGTATTTTGAGTTATTAATAGGTACAAAATTCTCTCAAAAAAAAATATGAATATTGGTCCATTTTTTTCGTCCGTCTGTCTGTTGTAATCACTCTAAACAGATTGAGATAGAATTTTGCATAGAGTCGTCTTTTGTCAGCGTAAAATTCTATGACGATCTAAGCATGTCCGCAGGTCAAGTTCGAAGATGTGCTATATCGGTCCACGCTTAGGTATAGCTCCCATATAAGGGTACCCCCAAATTTTCAGTATTTTGCGGTTCTTGAGCGCGTTTTTTAACCGAATTCGCTGAAATTCGGTACTTTGAGTTCTTATTGGGTAGCAAATCTCTATACTAAAAATTATAAATATAGGTAAATTTTTTCGGGTAGCCCCCATATAAGGGTACCCCCCAATTTTCGGTAATTTAGGGTTCTTGGGCGCGGTTTTCAACTGAATTCGCTGAAATTTCGTACATGGGGTTCTTATTGGGTACCAAATTTCCCCTCTAAAAATTATAAATATAGGTCCACTTTTTCTGGTAGCCCCCATATAAGGGTACCTCCCAATTTCCAGTTTTTGGGGGGTTTTGACCGGATTTTTTCACCGAATTGGCTGTAATTTGGTAATTTGTGTTCTTATTGGGTAGCAAATCTCTCCACAAAAAAATATAAATATAGGTCAATTTTCGGGTAGCCCCCATATTAGGGTACCCCCAATTTTCGATATTTTGAGGTTCTTGAGCGCGTTTTTCAACCGAATTCGGTGAAATTTGGTATTTTGTAGTCGTATATGGTAACAAATCTCCCCGCCAAAAATAATTAATATTCACCCCTTTTTAGGGGTAGTCACCATATAACCCCCTTTTTTATTAAAATGGTTATCTGATTTGTTCAGTGTGTTTGTGTTGGGTAATGGTTACGGGGAATAGTCAATTTTTACCCTACAAACACTATTTAGCCATCTGTTGTAAACATTCCGCCTTCTAAAGATATTGTGATAAAAAAAAACTCAAACATGACTATAATGAAATATATCGGCAGACATTTAGCATCTCCTTTATATAGTGATACCTCCTGAAGGAAAGAATTGAGATAAACAATTAAAATATTGGGTTCAAAATTTGCATATACCGGTCATGAATTAGTCATAGCCGATCTGGATGAAAACACAGCTGTCATATATATTTCAAATGGGTGTATGATTGAAATTAAATTTTGAAGAGTGCGGCGTACCGAATAGCATGTATCAAGTTTGCTCTAAATCGATTTACATAAATTTGTCCCATTGCTTAAGTTCGTTCAATTTCATGTCAATTTTCTTTCGAAAAGACGATGTCTGTTAGGAGACATATCGACGCCTCCGAACCATAGTATGCTAAGTCGACTTAGCATGTTTTAAAGTTATTTACGTTTTTAGATACTACGGTCCTTAATTTATATTCTCTGAAATTTTGGTAATCATCGGCCAATCCAAACCAAAGTTATAAGCAAAAATTTACTTAGCATGGCACGTACGATACTTTGAAAGCTTTTACTGAAAAACTCACTTTTTAGACTTAGCATACTATGGTTCGGAGGCGTCGATATGTAGAATATACTCAAAGTGCTGAAGGATATCGTATAGTCGACCCAATCTGACTTTACAAAATTCCTTACTAATTTTTAATTGAATACTACTAGGACTTTGCATATTAGTTTTTTTTATTAAATTGAAGAGATAGTAATATCATAGTAAGGCAGCTAGCCTTACTATTGGTGTTTATTCGGTAGACGCACGCGTATCATTTTAGAAATTATGGTCAATACAATATTGTGACCAAAGGAAGGGGTTTTTCCTCCTACATCAAAATAAAACTGATTATGAACTCACCTCTGACATTCGTGTCCATACAACCCCTTTTGGGAAATTATGAAAATTTGCATCGCTTGCCAGGACTAGTCTGTTATGCTCCCAATTTCCTGCAAAAAGTAATTCCCGACGAAGAACCCAGCCTTGGGTTCTCCGTAGGACAAATAAAGGGAACCATAATCTGCAATTTTTGTTTTGTTTTCCCACGTCCAGGAGGAGCAGGGTGGGTGTTATGACGGTTTCACTGTCATTTCGTCTGGCAATAACCTCATTATATCTTTTCCTATCTGACACAACCCATAACACTAACAACCTTAAACTACAAACATCTTGTAACCTCTAACCTTATCTCCGTGATGTACTAAAGTCATTTTACAACAACAACAACAAATTTAATCTTCAATTTAATGCTATTTTGTTGTCTTTTTTCTCCCACTCTACCTCTCGCTCTCTCCCCATATCTACCGTTCTAGGTTGAACTGGAAAAACTCAATACAGCAACAGACAATATTAACAAATATGAAGTGGAACTGGATGTAAGTATTGTATCCCTTGTATACTTCCATCCTTTACACCCTTATTGGTGTGGGAGGACAATTTTATTTTTTCGTTTTTTATATAGCAAAGGATTTCTCCCTCTATAAAATATGACAAAATAATTTCATTTACTTGCATGTTCATGTCCATCATTCGTCTGTCTGTCGGCAGGAAGCCAAATGTGAGTTTAAACGAATATTGGCCGAAAGTGTGGTTCGGATAAAACAGTCGGCCCACAAGTTGGGTAATTCCATAGAAGCGGCTAAACCCTATTATGAATCTCGCATTTATGCTGCTCAGGTAAGTAGATGTAATGAAGTGTGAACGTACATATGTGTATATTTTTTGTCGATGTGTGCGTCGTGTGTGTGTGTATGTTTGCCATGTGCTGCTAATTTTAAAACTGCGACATTTTTGTGAACTTTTTTTCCAACCTCTTCCTATTGTGTGGTTTATTTTTTTAGCTTGCCAAGGAAACTCAGGTGGCAGCAGCAAATTATGAAAAGGCCAAATCTATACATGCCGCAGCCAAAGAGATGGTCTATTTGGCCGAACAGGGTTTGGGTGAGAAATCCACACTGGATACAGCCTGCCAGGAGATGTTAAGTCATGCCGCCAGTAAGTATGCTTATTTATAGTTCGGGAACCACCCATCTCTTCCCTCCCTTTCCACGACAAGAATATTGATGACGCTAAATTCCATCGTATCCTTTGTACGTGTCCTACTACACTCACACACATAATGTGTTTGCATAGTGTGTGTGTGTGAGTTGGGGATTTTTATTGGGTGTTGCGGCTTTGTTGTCCTGTTTATGTTGTGTTATTTTTTTATTCTTTTCTTTTTCTAGGCAAAGTCAATCAATCACAACTGGAGGTTACCGATGCTCGCAACTCATTGAAAATGTGTCAATTGAAACTGGAAGTAGCCAATAATCGTGTGGGTAAATTACAGGGACAATTACGACAGGCCATCAAGGCATCAAGGTGAGTGAGTGAGAGTGTGTGTTAATGTTCGGCTAGAATTGTGTAATTATTTTTAACCGCACAAAACGTGAGTTTACCATGAAATTGGATGGGCGTGAAGTCGGTATTTCATTTCGTTTTTTATGAAATTTAAATTTTTTTATCGTCAGTTTTATGGTTATTTTAAACCCTAAGTTTCTTTGGATCAAATCCGTTTCAGGCTGGTGTGCACGATAAATCTAGAAGAGAGTAACGGATATCATCCAATTCTTGTACATCGTAACATTTCTTCAAGACTGAAATCGAAAAATTAATTTTAGACCCTATATTTCTTTGGACCATATCCGTTTCAGGGCATTTGGAATGTCTGGCTGGTGTGTACGATAAGTCTAGAAGGGAGTAACAGATCTCATCCCATCCTTGCACATCGTAACATTTCTTCAAGACTTAAATCATGTTCGAAGTTGAGGAATTTCGATCCACTCTTTCTTGCATCTCCCCGACAAAATGGTCAACATTTTGTGGGAAATTAATTTATTAATATCATGTGAACCGAGTATCAGATTTGAACCAAATATGGCATGATATATTTACACAATCTGAATTCTTGGAGGGTGAATACAAGGTTTCCAGAAAACTTTAGATATAGTAAAAAAGCTTCTATATAAAAATCTCGGTATATTGCAAGCCGTTATTTAGAAGGTGTTAGTCGAGGTTTACCATTGAAAATCGACATTCCGGATTTCAATATATAATTTTTTCAATATACATCCATGTCTAACTTACTAGCAGACTGTTTACAATGATATAGTCGTATTTGAAAACGTTGTTACCTGATTTTTATTCCTCAATGGTAACACTTCTCTATTCTAGACCCCGTACTTCTTTGGAACAAATACGTTTCAGACAGTTTTGAGTGTGTCTGCCTGGTGCGCACTATAACTCTGGAAGAGAGTAACCAAACCTTACATACATAGCTGGCCAGCTTAAAGTTTTTTCCAATTTGAAAGAACATCTTTCAATATGCCATCTTCCACTTGATCTTTCCATCGAATTCATCACCTTACCCTTCTGCACGAACAATCGGTTGGCTCGCTTGTTTGAGCTGGGGCATCCTCATCATGGCCATAGTCATCGCAGTTACTGTAGTTCCACACACCTGACTATGTCGATGTCCGAGTATAGAATATCGATGTCCGCCGATATTCACAATCGACACAGATCGACCAATATTTGCCTCATCTGCTTGCGCAGGTACCCATGCTTCAGACCCATACACCAGCACGGATAGTATCCGAATTTTAAAGTATACAGATCGTCATATCTCGACTAGCTGAGTCGATCTAGACATGTGTGTCCGTCCGTCCATTATAATTTGTGAACACGATACAGGCCACAGTTATGGACCAATCTTCACAAATTGCATGAAGGATGGGTTCTGGCCAATGAAGAACCCTATTGTTTTTGATAAAGATCGGTTAATATTTAGGGGATGAAATGGACCAAAAACTAAATTTTTGTCTGATTTTCTGGACACTCTAGGGGCCGCAATTATGGCCGAAACATCGCGAATTACTACATGGAGAAGGGGATTGGGCCATAGAATAAGCATGCATGTTTTGATAAAGATCGGTCAATATTTAGCGGGTCAAATGGGCCCTTACTTTTGTGAGAAAAATTACAAAATTTTAATTCTATAGCGTATATTTTTACTCCTAAATGGCATAGAGCCGAGAAGTTCATAGTATATCCAAGAGGAGTGGTTGACCTTTAAGTTGATACCAATTATATTGTCGTATATACTCGGATGTGGGAGTTACATTTAAATATTTACAGATGCTTACGTACTCAGATATTATTTAGTAACACATTATCACACTAGAGACAGAAATACAGCGCGGGTCGCTTTGAAATTTTCCATGAGGATCCAGGTATGCTCAAGGATGACGCCTATAATTTTCGGTGATGATCAGATAATAATATTGGGATGAGGTGGACCGAATACTTAATTTTTTGAGTCAATATATAGGTCACAATTGAAAGCCGAACATCATAACACAACCTATGGTGACGGGAATCTGGGCAAGTAATTAGAAGGGATTTACTGAATATTAGTAATATTTGTTGACCTCTAGTCGGTCAAGAGGGTGCAAATATAGCGAAATATTGTCCATGCTTAGAATATATAACCACAGAAAGTTAGATTTTCGTGGAAGTTATGTAGGGTATCATAAGGTCGGCCCCGTCCGACTGTACTGCTCCCCTCACTTTCCCAGGATTTGGTGCAGAGTGAAAATCTGGTAAATGGTGGATTTGCCAAGTCTGAAGTCGCATTGGTTTCAGTCGTTCACTCTTTATATATTATATTTCTTCCAAACTCATATCAAGTTCGGAGATATGGAATATCAATCGCTCCTTCCCTTACCTCTCCTACAAAATGGACAAAATGTTGATGAAAATTAAGATCATGATATCATGCGAGCTGAGTATCATATGTTGAAACAAATTTAAAACAATCTAACATATTCAGCATTTCTGTATAATGATTGAATGCGGGGTATATCGATCCACTCCTTCTAATAACTTCCCCAGAAAGGTCAACATTCGAAAATATGTAAATCGCATATGAAGCGAAGGCAAGCGGTTTGGTTCACATTGTGTCCATCGTAATCATTATAGGAAACCTAGATCAAATTCCAAGATGTTCGGCATCGGTCCAATATTGATTCAATATTTGGTACCTCTCTCACAAAATGATCTTTATATTAAAAACTTTTTCATATGAACCGAATGTAGTATCCGATATGATCTATATTGATTGAATACAGAAATATTTTTACCACACCTACATAAAATCAGAAGATCTATACGGTAACTTCTCCGGGTACCTACACACATATGAAGGAATATAAAGCGAATGCTAAATGTAAAGTCGTTTTTGGGATTGCCAGTTTTTACGGAGAAGTCCGTCTTGTTGGTATGTTTCTCAGGTTTATACTGGTCACTTTGACCTAGATATTGTCTATATTGCCTAAATGAACCACCACCCCCCCTCTTTACATATTTGTAACATGCAAAAGGAAATGAGGTAGACACATGGCTCCTTTTGAGAATATGCATAGAATCACTTTCTGAGTCGATTTATGCATGTCCACCCGTCCGTCCGTCTGTAGATGTTAAATTGTAAACAAAGTACAGGCCGCATTTATAATCCGATTTGGATGAAATTTGGCACAAGTCACTTATTTGGCCCAAGGACGAACCCCATTGAAATTGAAGAAAATCTGTTCAAATTTAGATATAGCTCCCATATATAGTTTCGTCCGATTTAAGGTAAATGGTGGACCAAAGTACCTATATATCTTTCGATTTGCACGAAATTTGGCATAGGGTACTGTATTAGGTTCAGAATGATGTGTGCTAAGTTTCGTGAAAATCGGTTCAGATTTAGGTATAGCTCCCATATATAGCTTCGTCCGATTTAAGGACAATGGTGCACCAAAGTCCCTATATATTTTTCGATCTGCACGAAAATTTGCATAGGGTACTGAATTAGGTCCAGAATGATGTGTACTAACTTTCGTTAAAATCGGTTCAGATTTAGATATAGCTCCCATATATAGTGTCGTCCGATTTAAGGTAAATGGTGCACCAAAGTCCCTATATATCTTTCGATTTGCACGAAATTTGGCATATGGTACTGAATGATGAGTGGTGAGTTTCATGAAAATCGGTTCAGATTTAGATATAACTCCCATATATATTTTCGTCCGATTTAATGTAAATAGTGCAACATTGTTCCTATATATCTTTCGATTTGCACGAAATTTGGCACAAGGTACTGAATTAGATCCAGAATGATGTGTACTAAGTTTCGTGCAAATCGGTTCAGATTTAGATATAGCTCCCATGTATAGTTTCCTCCGATTTAAGGTAAATGGTGCACCAAAGTCCCTCTATATTGACATGTGTTGGAATTGTTTTTAGTCGGTTTACTTATAGATAAAGATCGCATATTTAAGTTCAATTTCATGTCAATGTTCCTTCGAAAATACGACATCTGTTAGGATAAATATGTAGAATATCCCCAAAGTGGTGAAGGGTATCATATAGCCGGCCCAGTCCGACTTTACTACTTTCCTTACTGGTATTTATATTATATAAGGCGACGGGAAGCTCGTTTTATTTTTTGGGTGCATTCGTTCTCCGGTTCATCGTGGCCAGTTTTCCCAAATATATGCTTATTTCTTGTAGTGAGCTTGGCAATAACCATGCTCACCTCCGCCATCTTTTCAGTCTCTTCGCTCCTCCGGCATTCTAAGACGGTTATGTTAGTGTTATCCTCGTGTTCAGACCCGAAATTTTTAGTTTGAGTCTCCGCCATTCATGGAAGGTTGGATCGAGATTGTTCTTCCCCGGTGTTTTTTCTTGTTATGATGTTTTGGTCCATACTATTTACTAAAATGAATTTGGATCAACATTTTCATTTGAATTTTCCAGTATGGAGTGATAATTAATTATTCTTATGGTCAGAGGTGGATGACATTGATGTAGGCAACATTTCCTACCTTTTCACTAATATACAACACACACATTTTTTACTTATTTTTGCTTAAAATCATTATTATTATTTTTTTTTCAAATGATTTTTTATAATTTTTTTATTTTTTCTTAACTTTTAGTTTCAATATTCGACGCAATTTACTTTTAATTAATTTATTGGCTTATCAACATGATTTGAGTAATTTGTAAGTAATAATCATTACAACAGCAAAATGATTTTCTAATAATTCAATTCCATTTCAAATATTTCCCCCTTACTCTCTTTTGTTACTTTTAGGCCCTACTATGAGACCCGAGCCAACTACAATGGCATCCTAAAAGCACAAAAAGAGAAAATCAATAGCCTGGAAAATAAAGTGTCCGAAGCCAAGATGACCTATAATGAGGCTTTGAAAAATCTCGAACAAATATCCGAAGAAATTCATCGTCAGAGGCAACAGCAGCAGCAGCAACAACAGAATCTAATAAACTACGAGACCATGCTGAATCAAGCCTCGGAAGATACAACGTCCAATTATACATCGTCCTCTGGTGAAATGACCACAACATTTCAACAATTCTCCTGTGATATCGATACCAGTGATGAGTATCTCGAAATGCCCGATAAGTTGAGCACAAATTCCAGCCCCATACGGCAGCGGCATATGGATGAACACGAATGTCCCCATTTGTTGAGAGATTTCGAATCGGTGTTGACATTTCCGCAGAAAATTGCCGGTGGAATGCATAAATCGGCCAGCACCAGCAATACCAGTGATAATCTGTTTGCCCAGGCCCAGCTGCACGGTCCATATGAAGTGAAATGTTCCTCGATTGGTAGTGGGCAAAATCTCAATACAGATAATAGTTCGGGAAGTACGGGAAAGGGTGGTGGGGGCGGTGGCGGCATCGGCGATACAGATGATAATGACATTGAACAATGGACTGAGATACGTTTATCGCATTCGGAAAGTACCAGCTCTAGTTATTCAAATCAAAGTCTATTGCATGATCATGCCGATGGTGTGGCCGAAGATGCCCAATCTCATCATTCATCGTCTTCCTCATCGGATGAGCCGAAGCGTAAAGTTACCTGCACTACGATATTTCAGGAAGACGAACAAATCAATCGCAAACAATCGCTCAGTCAATGGTTGTCACGTTCGAATAGTCTTAAAGTGGGCGGCCGAAGGCAATCGCTCGATCTCCTAATTGATGCCAGTGACAAAGTGAAAGATGTCTTTTCGTTTGGTTTTCAAAAGGTCGGACGCACCCTGGAGCGACGTAACAGCGAATCGGAAATGAATAATGAATGTGGCGCTAATGGTTCGCCAAATGTGGGCAGTGGTGGTATGTCGGGGGCCAATAACACTTCCACATCATCGTCGACTACATCGGCTGGTGATTTCTTTCTATTTGCCAGGTCAGTAGTAGTAGAAGAAGAAGAAGAGGACCAAGAGGTCCTAACCTCATCACTTACCAGAACAACGTCAAGGCATGATTTAACACCTTTTTGCACTTTTACAAATTCTAGCAATACAAATACTAATAAACATATAACCACTACAACAACAACAACAGCTACTCCAACAACAACAAATAACAATTATGAAAATACAAATACAACTAAAGCTTTGCACAAAAAGACTGGACTATTTGGCGCTTTACAACATCATCTCACAAAACTCAAATAAATAAACAAAAATGCATCTGATTTTTTTTTCAAAATTGTTTTACCTTGTATTTTTGCTAAAGAAAAAAATCTATATGTTTTTTTATTATATAACATTTTCTTCTTAGTATATATTTTTTGTATTTTTTTATACTAAAACATAACAACAACAAAACACTCTCAAAACAAAAAACTCTAACAACAACCCAATTGAATTTTTGATATAAAAATTTCCTCCCCATTTTTTGTATCACATGAAATTCGAAATCCTGCTCTAAATTTAACTTCTTTGTTCTGAGGCAAGTACTACTGATTGGCTTTTTATCATAATCTCAATGTTTTATTACTTTTTTTTGATAACAAACAACAAATCATTAACTTTTTTATTATTGTAAACATGTATGTATGTAAATATGCATTATGTATATTCAGCATGTTTTATTATTTTTTTAATATATATGTGTAATTTTTTTTTAAATATGTAAATATAATATATTATTCGAGAGGCGTTCTCATTTGGATCAATTTTAAAAGTGTTGAATATCGGTTCCGATTTATATATATATATATATATATCTTCGTCCGATTTTACAATACGGCACCAAAAACCCAACGTTTCTCGGATATCGAATTAAGTCTAGAATGACGTGCGATATTTTCCTGTTACTCCTCTTGGGATCATAGGACTTCCACAAAGCACCGCCATCCTATTCGGTTGGTTGCCGTTTTTATTGCATCTTCCCATGTAATGTTTTTATACCCTTCACCACACTGTGGTACAGGGTATTATGTCTTTGTGCATATGTTTGTAACAGGCAAAAGGAATCGAGGTAGACCCATGGTTCCTTTTGAGAATATGCATAGAATCACTTTCTGATTCGATTTATGCATGTCCGTCCGTCTGTTGATGTTAAATTGTAAACAAAGTACAAGTCGCATTTATGATCCGATTTGGATTGAATTTAGCACACTCACTTATTTGGCCCAAGGACGAACCCTATTGAAATTGAGAAAAATCGGTTCAGATTTAGATATAGTCCGATTTAAGGTAAATGGTATACCAAAGTCCGTATATATCTTTCGATTTGCACGAAATTTGGTATAGCCTACTGAATTAGGTCTAGAATGGTGTGCGCTAAGTTTCGTGAAAATTAATTCAGATTTAGATATAGCTCCCATATATAGTTGCGGCCGATTTTAGGTAAATGGTGCAGCAAAGTCCCTGAAAATGATTTGATTAGCACGAATTTTGGCATAGCGTATTGAATTAAGTTTAGAATGACTTGTGCCAAGTTTCGTGAAAATCGGTTCAGATTTAGATATAGCTCCCATATATAGCATCGGCCGAGTTAATGTAAATGGTGTACCAAAGTCCCTATATATCTTTCGATTTGCACGAAATTTGGTATAGCCTACTGAATTAGATCTAGAATGATGTGTGGTAAATTTCGTGAAAATCGGTTCATATTTATATATAGCTTCCATATATAGTATCGCCCGATTTTAGGTTAATGGTGTACCAAAGTCCCTATATATCTTTCGATTTGCACGAAATTTGATATAGCCTACTGAATTATGTCTAGAATGATGTGTGCTAAGTTTCGTGAAAATCGGTTCAGATTTTGATATAGCGCCCATATGTAGTTTCACCCGATTTAAGGTAAATGGTGTACCAAAGTCCCTATATATCTTTCGATTTGCACGAAATTTGGTATATCCTACTGAATTAGATCTAGAATGATGTGTTTTAAGTTTCGTGAAATTCGGTTCATATTTATATATAGATTCCATATAAAGTTTCGCCCGATTTTAGGTAAATGGTGCACCAAAGTCCCTGCAAATCTTTTGATTAGCAAGAATTTTGGCATAGCGTACTAAATTAAGTCTAGAATGATGTGATGGTTTTACGCAAATTGTGCACTAAAGATCCATACCATAGTCCGATTGACACAACGTACTGAAGTTAATATAAATTAATCTCTGGCAGGTTTGCTTGAAATCGGTTCAGATATATATAACTTAGCTTCCATATATGATTTCGACTTATTTGTGTTAATTGTACACCAAATGATCAATGGGTGTCTGATTGAGATTAAATTTTAAACAGTACAGCGACGTCTTTTCGACTTTCCTTACAGGTTTGTCTTAATTTTTGGATTACTTTTCGCCGCCAGGTGTTTCTTGGTCGACCTAGCTTTCTAAATCCTTGGGGATTCTATTTAAGCGCAATTCTGGTTATGCTATGGAAATTTTTTATTAAGTGGCCACACCTTAAGAAAAAATTTCCATAGGTTCTCAATTTTCTACGTTTAATCTGTTTCTGTATGGGTTTCTGGTTCGTTAGGTTCCACAACTCTACCTAACTTATGGTGTTGGGCCAGAATATTCTGCATATGATACTGAGGCATATATTAATAAATGCCTGTAGCTTTTGCGTGATGGTATTTGACACTGCCGTGTAGCAGAATCGCCTTTATATATGCTTCGAATATTTTAAGATTCGTTTTCCTAGATATATGTGATCTTCTTCATAAACCTTGCAGTTGGCCGAATGCTGTTCTCGCTTTTGTAAGGCACTTACGTCTATTTCTGCACCACCATTTGTTGTTACAGTTCTTCCGATATATCAGAAGCTTCAGAAGCTATAGAGGTATTCAATTGCTTTCGTGCCTTTTGTTTTAATATCAAGTCCAACATTGCCTGTCAGGCTCTCCAGATCTTCTACTTTGGATATCTATGAGAGAGAAGGCAGATATCATCTGCATAGTCTAAGTCTTCGAGACTCCATGTTACGCCTCTTCTCTGAGATCAGACTTCATTAATTATTTCATCCAGTTAGATTTGGGCAATCTAGTTCACGTAGCGGATCGTTCTTTCTCGTTCCTTTTTTAAAAACGAACTAGTTCCTTAATGTAGTTCCCTTGCTCCATGTAGTTCCTTTGCTCCATATAGTTCCTTTACTAAATACAGTTCCTTTGCCCTTTATAGTTCATTTGCTTTTTATAGTTCCTTTGCTCCGTATAGTTCCTTTGCTCTTTATAGTTCCTTTATTTTTATAATTCCTTTGTTTCATATTGTTCCGACTCCTACATAGTTCCTTTGAATCTCTCTTTCATCGTTCTTTTTGTTTTTCTCGCTCACATAGTTCCGTGTTGAAAAATTACGAGATCAGAATAAAGTATACCAAAAAGGAACGAGATCAAAAAGATCCGGAAAAGGAACTATATTAATTAAAGAGTTGGACCTAGTTCCGATCGTTCCTTTCTCTGAATAGTTCCAATGAACTAGTTCGTTCCGGAACTACCCAACACTACATACAGTACAATGGTGAACAGTTGGGGTGACTTTAAACCATCTTCTTCTGCTGATTTCTTAATTTTTAATTGTTCTATTACCTCTTTTATTCGAAATGTTCTTTTCTTCGAAATGTTCTCTCCATCTCTGAGTTTGTTCATCATTGTTTGTTAGTAGCCTAACATGACAATATTTAATTGATTGGTTTCTGGAACATCTTATATTTGTGAAACAATCTATTGTTCGGTGTTACTCTGGCTAGTTGCTTCCTCGGCTGTTTTTACCAGATTTTCTAGGAACTTTATTTTATATTTCCATGCTGTTTTCAAGTAGTTGATTTTGTTATTTTGTGATACTGTTGTTGTTCAGCTGCAAGTTATTCCGGGATAGGAAGGCTTGTATCGTGGGAGCCTGTGCTTCGGTCTGGAGGGATGTGCAGCGTGGTTGCCCACAGGGTTCCATTTGTGGTCCATGTATATGGAATCTCATGATGGATCCTCTGTTGCGGGAGCTAGCTGCCTCCTTCAAGGTCTGTGCATATGCGGATGACTTGCTCATCATGATTCGCCTTGAACTGGAAAATCGTGGTGAGCAAGCTATGCATATTGTACAGGCTTGGAGTGACCGAGTTGGAGTGGAGGTGGCTACCAAGAAAACGGTGCTGATGCTGCTGAAAGGCAGGTTGGAACGCAGCCGTCCTCCCTGCATTCGAGCTGGTGAACGCAGCATACGATATTCGTGTACTGTTAAATATTTCGGAATAACGTTGTCAGAGCGTATGCATTTTCTTCCACATTTGATCGGTTGAAGGAGAAGCTGTCAACGGTCGTTGGGACCATCAGGCGTGTTTAGCGGACTGATTGGGGCTTGAGTAGGCGTTCTGTGCGTATCATATATGGTGGGCTTTTTGTTGCCTGCGCAACTTATGGTGCACCTATATGGTACAGAACTGCCTCTTCTGTCTTTGGGCAGAAGAAGCTCCTTTCGTGTCTGCGGGTGGTCATGTTAGCATGCTTGCCAGTGTGTCGCACTGTTTCCACAGAGGCGTTGCAAGTGCTGCTTAGCGCCGCGCCGCTTGATCTTGAAGTGAGATGTAGGGCTATCATGTATAAGCTTAAGCGTGGTTTGCAGTTGGATGAGGATGATTGGCTCAGGCCTTCTGATTTGGTGAATGGGGAGAGTAGGCGGTACAGCACTATCCTTCGGGATTGTGTTGTTGATAGGTGGAGGACAAGGTGGACGAACAGTGGCAAAGGGAGGGTCACGTACGAATTTATTCGTGACGCAATGTTCGTAGTGGACCAGCCAGACTTTCGCTTCGGCTTAAGTACTGGTTCTTACTGACGGGGCATGATTCTCTCAATGCGTTTCTGCATAAAAGAGGATGATTGGCTCAGGCCTTCTGATTTGGTGGATGGGGAGAGTAGGCGGTACAGCACTATCCTTCGCGATTGTGTTGTTGATAGGTGGACGAACAGTGACAAAGGGAGGGTGACGTACGCATTTATTCGTGACACAACGTTCGTAGTGGACCGGCCAGACTTTCGCTTCGGCTTAAGTACTGGTTCTTACTGACGGGGCATGGTTCTCTCAATGCGTTTCTGCATAAAAGAGGCCTGTCCCAGACGGATTTATGTGGGTGCGGGAAGACTGAGGACTGGAAGCATATACTGACGGAATGCTGTTACTATGATGACATTTGAGATTTAGCAAGTATGGGTATATCGAATGGAGGGGCGGGGTGGAATTTCAGTAGGGATTTTGAAGAAGATCGGATCTTTAGTTGTTTTAGAAGTTTTGCTCGTGAAGCATGTAGGAGAAGGGCAGTACTTTGTGGAGGTGGTCCTCGTGCATAGCCCCCTTGCAGTTGGGTTTGGTCGGTTGCACCGGGTGGCGGTGGTGCGGTTGTTGGTGGAGAGCTGCAGTTGTTGTTGCAGCTGTGGTCTACTGTCGTTCCACATCGTGGGAGGTTCGCGGTCTCCCTACTTCGCGGGATTCACTTCTGCGTTTGTGTAGGCTCCCCGTGAGGTCAGTTTCGTTGATTGTTTTTGTTGTGATGTCCGATGCCGCGGTCCTTTGGGCCCTTTATGAAGTCCGTGAGGACAGCATGTTAATTGTTTGTGTTATGTGTATTTGATCGACGTCGCCACCAGCGTTCGAAAATAAACATTATGGTACCGTTCCATAGTGTTCTGTACCGTACCAAGGTGGATAGGTACACTAAAATAACGTACTGTACCGGTACACAAACACTAAAAATATTTTTAGCGTTACTGTTCCGGAGCACAACGAAAATCTTAGCGTACCAACTGCGGTACACTAAAAAATCGTAGTGTACCGACAGCGGTACACTAAAAATCGTAGTGTACCGGCAGTGGTACACTAAAAAATCGTAGTGTACCGACTGCGGTACACTAAAAAATCGTAGTGTACCGACTGCGGTACATTAAAAATCGTTGTGTTCCACTGGTCGGAACACTAAAAATGTTAGTGTTCCACTGTTCGGAACACTAAAAATCGTAGTGTTCCACTGGTCGGAACAATACAAATCGTAGCGTTTCACTTACTTGAACTGTGCTGGTAGTGTACCATACACGTCTGTTTTGTTTTTTGAGGTAAAATGAGATCAAATAATAAAAAAATAAAAATGAATATAACTTTATTGGCAATTACAAAATTTAGGTATTTTGGCCAGTTTTTGTGACAAAATTATACAGCTTTGGATAAAATTGTCATTAATTTACAGAACGAACACGACTTTTCCCATAAAATTAGGAGATCTCCTTGTAAAATGTTGGTATGAAAATTTTTTTCTTAAAAAAAATTATACCTGCATCTATGATTCAAATTTTTAGGAAATTTTATCAAAAATATTCAAAATTTGATGATTGGCACACAATCACGTAATTATTACCTGCTTATTCATGAAAAGAAGTGTACAAGTTACGCGAATATGAAAAAAGTAGTTTTATGATTTTGGGATAAATATTACAAGACCACATACAGGTACCATATAAAAGCCGAATTTCATATTTCCGATGAGCGCAATCGATTATAACCCAAAATGTAATTCAATGGAATTTTCAGTTATGAGTTGGCACTAGATGCCCTTTTTTAGTTACAAAATAGTTATTATGTTAAACTGTTGATGTTAATATAATATTACTATTTTTTAATAAAATATAAACAAATACAAATATAAAAAATATTGTATTTATTAAGTATATTGAAAAGCAATAAAAATATAAATTTTATTCATACTAAAATAAAAGATAAATACATCATTTTGTTTTTCGACAAATGGAACACTATTATTTTAAGTGTTCCGCCAAGTGGATCACTACGATTTTTAGTGTTCCGCCAAATGGAACACTACAATTTTTAGTGTTCCGACCGCGGTACGCTACAATTTTTTAGTGTTCCGACCGCGGTACACTACGATTTTTTAGTGTTCCGAACGCGGTACACTACGATTTTTAGTGCTCCGACCGCGGTACACTACGATTTTTAGTGCTCCGACAGCGGTACACTACGAATTTCGTTGTGCTCCGGAACAGTAACACTAAAATATTTTTAATGTTTGTGTACCGGAACACTAACGCTAAAATTTTTTTAGTGTTTGTGTTCCTGGTACGGTACACTACGATAGTGTACCGTTTTTTTGCGAACACTGGTCGCCACTGCTTGGGGCAGTGCGGTTTTTGAATGCTGTCGTATTTTAGTTTTGGGATACCAGCCCGGACTTGCATCAAATTTTTCCGTAAGTTTTCCGTACCGCGGGTATCAGATGCCCCTGGATCTGTTGATCCAGCCTTACAGTTGGTGTGGCCCCCTGGCGAGCTTCGCGGTGGTTGTGGTTTCGCCCCTCACCATGGGGGAGAGTATGCCTTCTTATTGGCATTCAATAACGCTTTAGATCAGTACTGGACAGATTAGTGCAATACTGGACAGATTAGTGCATTAGGAAAAGAATATTAGATCAGTAATGGACAGAGTAGTGCAATAGGAAAAGATATCCCAAAGGCTCTCTCAAAATCAATCAACATTCTTTGTACCTTAAGTTTAAAACACTGAGTATACATAATGGCTATATACATACATACATATTGAAATAAAACAATCTACCATGTGTATATAACATTTATAATCAATTTAATATTTTATATTCTATTTCTTGTAGATCTGAACCCAAAGAATTGTTGTCCGACGAACAAGTCGAGAATCTCTTACTTAGCCATTCAGTGGATGAAAATGGAACGATAATTGTGGAAGAGCTTAAATCACCATTACAACAGCCAGCCGGCAATAAATATGGTGGCGGCTTGCCCTCGCTTTTAGTTTAAATTCTAATTTTTTATTGAGAATTTGTTTTTATCAGTTGTTATTAATTTTAATTTAAATTAAAAAAAAAATTAAAATCGATATTGTACATTTAAGAAAACATATCAAAATTAGCGATGGAAAAAATTAAATATAATTTGCTTATTATTTACATTTATTATTAACTTTAGAGGTCCGGGCAGAATGTTGGTGTTGCCAACATGAGAATGAGAACCATGACACAATAAATAGGTGGTCCATTTACAGCAGCTGATGTATTGATTAACTGTCAAAGTGCGTAATTTCTACTTGAATTCGATGTGCAATGTTGCCAACCATGAGAAATAATACTAGTACATTTAGAACAGCTGATGTCTTGATTAACTGTCAAAGTGCATAATTTCTACTTGAATTCGGTGTGCATTGTTGCCAACCATGTAAAATATTATAAGGAAAAATTTGACAGATCATCATGGTCCCGACCATGATGCAATAATAAGGTGATGTATCAAAACAAAAACCTTTGTTTTTGTCTTGACCATCTGTCAAATGTTTCCTTATAATATTTCACATGGTTGGCAACATTGCACATTGAATTCAAGTAGAAATTACGCACTTTGACAGTTAATCAAGATATCAGCTGGGATAAATGGACTACCAATTTATTCTGCCATCACCTTATTATTGTATCATGATGAGAACCATATGACATTTGCTTTCACTATGGTTGGCATCACTTACAATTTGTTTTTCTTTGGCAACACGAAGCGTTAGAATTTTCCACTAATAGCCATTAGCGGTCGACAAATAAAAAAAATGAATAAGTAAGGTCTTAAGAAGCGCGAAAAACAATTGTTCGTAATTTACAAAGTTTTAAATGCAAATAAAAACATGAAACTTCAGTTCACGAAACCTGATTAATTTGTGATACCTAACTATTTCAAATGCTGCTGTCGCATTGTTATTGCAACATTATATTAAAATATATATATTTATTTTATTATACATATATAAAATATTTTAATTTATTTTTGTATGCAAAACTATAATGTATTTTTAGGTTAAATGTTTATAGTTCGTGACACATTTGCGAAGGAGCCAGTTTGATTAATTACTAAATATTGTGAAATATGAACTAGTGGAGTAAAATCTTGAGATACATCCTGAAATAAATGAATTGTAGTTATATTGTTATATTCCTAGTGATAAATTTTAAAAATGCACGGTTATTATCCATGGTATAAATATTATAAGGGCAAAATAAATATTTGGTGTTGCCAAACATTTATTCTGCCAACTGATTACAATTTTTGTGGCTTGTCCTATCAAATCAAAATACATATTTTGTGTATGTATGTGCATGGCACAATGAATAGGTAGTCCATTTAGAGCAGCTGATGTCTTGATTAACTGTCAAAGTGCGCAAAATCTACTTGAATTCGATGTGCAATGTTGCCAACCACGTTAAATATTAATTTTGAGTTGAAAATATATTAATTTTATATTTGACAGAATATGCCTACATAGTTGTATTTTTGTATTTCCACCTAGTTCACAACCGCGGCCAAAAATGGTAAAAGCCAAGTACATGGAAGCACAAATTTATTGGTGAGAATTGATACAAAACATTCCAATTAGGAAAAATATGAATTTTGGTATTGATACGCCAAGTAGTTTTGCCTATACGAGGGTTCAAATCTGATAGTTGATGGCAATCGGCATTTTTCTCGTTTTTTTCGGAAAATTTGTACTTTTTTTATATGCTCAAAAATTAGAATATTAAAAGTAAAGGTTTTAAAAAAGTGTTTATTTTAGTTGCTTGGGATGTCAAAAACTTGGCTTCACCTTTGTTTGGGTGTAAATAGTGATCATATGCTGTTTACAGTTACAGACACCTGTTGTACTAAGTTCATCTATTTTGTAAAGCAATTCTTGAAATTAGTGGAGTAGGATTTTTGTTTATTTTATTTTAGTTGTGAAAAGTATGTACTTTTAACCTATAAAAAATTTAGCTGCGGACACCCAAAAATTGAGCTACTTTCACAAGATGCTAACAAGTCATGCCACAAAATAATTAGTAGCAGCCCGAACTTTTGTTAAAGCCGAGTCAAATAAGGATTTTATTTAGTATTTTATATTACAATCCGACCTTGTAATATCCTTAAACAGCCATAAAGTTAAGGCCCGAAATTATAATATGGATGATACTAAATCGTACAGTTGGGAAGACAATATTTTATATATATCTCTTATTTGCGTTTTGAAAATTTTGTTAATGATAAAAAAGTAATTTATTAGGAACTAAAGTATATCAAATATTTTATTATAATAAAAATAACAAAAATAAAACTACTATACTTAATTTAGCTAATTATAGCGATTTTTTAGTACAGAAAGTTACTTTTATAGGGACGTTTGGTATGGTAGGTACCTGAAACATGGACCAATAACTAAATTGCAACACCTATTACTGTCTTCGCCCAAATTAGAAGTAATTTGGAAGAAGACATGAAAATGTTCATGGAATTTGGATTAATAGGTCCAAAAATCGGATTTTGAAGACCCTTTGTATATTGGTATATCAAATCTTGGCCCGATCTACCCAGTTTTTGGTCAGTTGCTTTATCGGCATAAGTAAATATAAATTTAATTGAATTTGGTTGAATATTAACGATTATATAGCCCAAAATAGTAATATTTTCAAGACCCTTTGTATGGGAGGTATATCAAATCTTGGTCCGATCTATCCAGTTTTTGGACAGTTTTTGATTTATAGGCCTAAGTAAATGTAAATTGCCAATTCTCATTGAATTTGGTTGAATATTAACGATTTTATAGGCCAAATATGGTGACATTCTCAAGACCCATTATATGGGAGGTATACCAAATCGAGGTCCGATCTCTAAAATTTTTGTCAGTTGCTCTTTAGGCCAATAATAAGCACATCATTAGCTTACGATAACTCCTTCTATTTTTGGCCGCGGTTTATATGAACTCGCGACATAGTGTGACGTATGCGCTATGGAATTGCCAATTTAAATCGAGTGGATTTAGTAGTGTAAACATGCTCTAAAGGAAAGAAAACCGTTCCTGTACCAAATTTAGGAGAATAAATGTTTTTTTCGACTCTGAGTTGCCAAAATACAACAATATTTTGGCTATATGGTTATACTTTACCTTCTAAATCATGGTACAAAATCCTAGCTATGTAGACTAGTGTTGAAATGACATAAATTCGACGGTCAGCTGATATTTGTTTTTGTATACATACGCATTTCAATATTATAGTACTTTTACATTGTACCGGATTTGGTTAACCGAGTGGGTTTAAATTGTCAATTCCATTGTATATATTTCAAATGAATTTTCATAAAGTAGGTTAACCCGGTAAAAAGTTCTAATGTATATGCCGCTTTATTTGGTATTTGGAGCAGTGATGCATTTTTAATGCAAAATCAGTGTTGTATTTGAAAGTAAGTTGCATAGGATTTCGAAAAAATTACATAATGAGAGGATTTATGGTTCTATTGTAAATGGAGGTAAAATAACTTAAATATAACAATTAAATTTTGTAAATATTTGCATGGAATGATAAAAATATCCGTTCCAGAATCTTCATGAATGTATAATTTTAAATACTATAATAATTTCTTTTCTTTCAAATCGAGTGGCTTTCGTAAATCTAATCGAATTTTAAGCCAATATTTTGTTTGATCATTTAATCTTTTGTATTTAATAATCAGACATGGCTAATATAATCGCAATTAGTGTTACCAACCATTACTTTTTAATTACATGACATAAAAAAACGTTTATATAGACTTCCGAAGCAAACAACATTTTTATTTGATTTGATGTAAACATAACCTAACTTTTGCAATTCAGAATAATTGTAGCTAAAATCTTTTTGTAAAAAAAAAAAAAAACAAAATAAACACAAAATCTTCATAAATTTATCTTTAATTGTGACTTGTGAGATTTTTAATGCAATATTAAAATAATAACTATAATTACATACAATTGATATTAGCATACATTTACAAACATACATACACATATGTTAAGAAAAAAGAATTTGAAATACGAAAGTTTGTTAGTGAAATTTTAAATACAATTATTGTCAGACAAATAGAAATAACCGAGAGAAATTGGTTTTGAAGCAAGAAAACATTCGAAGCAAATTTTTTCTTAAAAACGATATATATAAATATGCATAAAAGTAATATAATTAGTAGCAAACAATAAAACTGATTACAAATATATATATATGATATTCAATTATGTATTAGTAAATTAAACAAATATTTGAAAAATTATACAACAACAAAAAGAAAACGAAAGAATAAATTGATTGAAAATCCCGATCTGATCACTAGTATTTTCATTTTTATACGAAGGTAGACTTGTGGGTATTCAAAAGTACTGTTACGAATATAACTTTAGATTTAAGTTAATTTAGATGAATTCTGTTAATTTAAGAATTTGAATTGTAACGTAAATTTCTACTACGCAGTTTATTTGAATAACTTCACAACAACAACTACTGTATAGATTTTTCTACATCCTTCCATTTCCTCTTTCATTTTCTATTTTGTTATTGTCGTACAATTCTTGTTAAACGTCATCATTGATGATCGCTTAATTCCTCTTTCTTTGTTACTCTCTCGCCTGTATATGTGTTGTTATTGTAAGTTTGTTCACTCAATGTAAGTTTGTTGTTGTTATTGTTCACTCAACGTAGTTGTATGCATTGGTAGATTGTTCGTAATCTAGGTGTTACCAGATCGTCTAGAAACTTCTGTAGCGACAGGCAAGGCTCATATAAATAGAGGAAATGGAAAAGCAGTTAGTCAGTTGTGAATCAGATCGCGAATTGAAACCGTCGAGTAAAGTAAAGTGCAAAGTAAAGTTGTGTGAATAAAATCATTGTAATAATCGTAATCCGAAAGAACCCGCGTTTTATTTGTACGAATTGTATCGGGAAATAAAACAACGTCTACACGGGATTAAGTAAAATCCAAGAACGTAACAGTACTATGAAGGTAGTGGCTTTTTCTGTCAAATATAAAATAAATATACGTAACAAGTTATTTAGTATTTTTCAAAACATAACTAAAAACGTGAAAAATTAATGAAATGTTAGAATTTCTTCTTAAAATCCAGTAAGGAATACCATGAAATATTTGTATTATAATTATTTCCAGACGGAATCGGCAACAAATCATTTTCATTTCAATATACAGTATGTCAAGAATCAGTTTACACATGGATAATTATTAACCCTTTGAGCCCCGAATTTTTCTCGTAATCATAGAACAATTTTATGTTCACAGATTCAATGCAACTATCCTAGTTAGGATATGGACAAATTTTGACATCGCTATATCCTTGCATTCGGGAGATACAGTACCTTCCTTCTGAAAAATAAAAGCTCAATATGTATCAAGAAAACCAAATGCAAAATCGACAAAAAATTCATTTTAAATTATTCTGTATAATAAATATAAGGTCTAAAACATTTTGTTGCCTGTGGGCAACATTGGGCCACAAAGGGTTAAACATTTTCAAATAGTTAAGCTCGAAATAACCCTTATTATATTATTTTTGACATTTATTTGTTAGTTTCGATAGCGAATGTGGGATATATTTAAAGATGTATTATCATATTATTTTATTTTGACAGAAAACTGCATACGTTAGAAAAACTAAGATACTCACACATTAATATCGACCATAAATTAAATTTGAGTACCAAATTTCATAATTCGAGCTCTACAGGTTCACCCAAATTCAAATTTTACCAACTTTAGCACACATTATTTCCAAGAGTACCCACCTCAACCAACCAACAAAACTTCCTGCATACCCCAGTCCTACAACCTCACAATGATTTCAAATTTCAGTACAATTTAAATTGTACCAAATTTAGTACACAATAGTACGAATTTCCAATGCTTCCTACTTAACTCAAACCCACATCCCCATAGTTATCCTAAATCCAAGTTCCAGGATTCCAATTCAATCGGTTTACCAAACATTCAAATTGTACCAAATTTAGTACACAGTAGTACCAATTTCAAAAACTTGTTACATACCCCAAACCTACACCCACACAGTGATTTAAATCCAAGATTCAGGATTACAATTCTATCGGTTCACCCACAATTCGAATTGTACCAAATTTAGTACACAGTAGTACCAGTTACCAAAACTTCCTAATTACCCCAAACCTAAACCCCACAGTGATCCTAATTCCAAGTTTCAGGATTCCAACTCTATCGGTTCACCCACAATTCAAATCATATCAAATTTAGTACATAGTAGTACCAATTTCCAAAACTTCCAATCCGACACCTGCACATTGATCCTAAATCCAAGTTTCAGGATGCTTTCAAACCATCTCCTTAAATGGAACCTACTTCTCAACCTTAATTCACACTCCAAATTTCAAGTTTTTAGCGCTATCCGTTCACATGCTACAAAATTGTACCAAATTTAGTACAAATTTAGTGAAATTGAAAAACGGTCAAAATGACCGCCTTCGGCAATCTAGTGTTAAGTCTGTCAGTCAATCACAATCACTCTTTTATTAGTATAGAATTATCATAATTGGGTGCTGCATTTAATACAGTTTGAGCCAACCAAATTAAAATTTAGTCGTGTGAGACATAGCTTTTATAGAAGCAACGATGGACGCACAACAATATTTACACATTTAAAAAAACATTTGGTAACCATTGCTATAAACTGTGGGTTCATCAGAGACAATAAGCAACATTTTAAATTTTATCAGGATAATGATCCTAATATTAAGTCACATATAGTTCGGATGTGGTTTCTTTATAACTGGGACAACGTTTTGGTTACACCCACGGTACAATAAATAGGTAGTCCATCTAGCGCAGCTGATGACTCGATTAACTGTCAAAGTGCGCAATATCTACTTGAACTCAATGTGCAATGTTGCCATCCATATGAAATATTATAAGCAAAAATTTGTCAGATGGTCGAGGCCATGATGCAATAACAAGATGATGTATCAAAACAAAAAAAATTGTCTCGATTATCTGTCAAATTTTTCCTTATAATATTTCAAAAAGTTGGCAGCATTGCACATCGAATTCAAGTAAAATTGACCACTTTGACAGTTAATCAAGACATCAGCTGATCTAAATGGACTATCTATTCATTGTGCCATGGTCGAGGCAAAAACAAGTGTTTTTGTTTTGATACACCAGCTAAAGATGTATAGTTCGCGAACGAACTAGTTCCGATCATGGTACATTAAATAGGTAGTCCATTTAGCGCAGCCGATGTCTCGTTTAACTGTCAAAGTGGGTGATTTCTACTTGATTTCGATGTGCAGTATTGCCAACTATGTGAAATATTATAAGAAAAAACAAAATATATTTTCTAAACCTGAACATAGCTCTCAAAATTTAACCATGGATGTTACAACTTATATTTATACGTTTTAGAGGCACATAACTTTAAAATAGTTATAAATATAAATTATTTAGCAATTTTTTGCCACTGAACAAAAAATATGCATACATTTCGAAGGAAGATATTTTCATTTAAATTTTGAAAGCTGAATACTGTCAAAGGCATATTTTATGGCATAACCATGACACAATTAATAGCTAGTACATTTAGCTGATGTCTCGATTAACTGTCAAAGTGTGTAATTTCTACTTGCATTCGATGTGCAATGTTGCCAACTATGTGAAATATTATATGAAAAAATTTGACAGAAGTTCGAGACAAAAACTAAGGTTTTCGTTGTGATACATCACCTTATTATTGCATCATGATGAATTCACTATTAAGAAGGGTTGCCATTATCAATTTTTCAAATAAGACTACCTTGTATAGTTATGCCCATGATGCAATAATAAGGTGATGTATCACAACGAAAACCTTTATTTTTGTCTCGACCTTCTGTCAATTTTTTTCATATAATATTTCACATACTTGGCAACATTGCACATCGAATGCAAGTAGAAATTACGCACTTTGGCAGTTAATAGAGACATCAGCTGCGCTAAATGAACTACCTATTTATTGTGCCATGGAATTTATATATCAATTTCAAATAAAATGAAAAATAAATTCCATATTGACACTATTATTACGTTGGAAATCAGCTGGGATTTGCTGTTACCTTTTATAGTTGTACCATGATTACTATTGTACTATAATCCTAACATTTACATCAAGTAAAACTTGACATGTGAAATTGATAATGTTTAAAATTAATATTTTTTTATTTATTTTATATTAAAAAATAATTTACCTTTTGTCAGAATTCAGCTTTCAAAACTTAAATGAAAATAAATATGTATGCCAAAAAAAGCATACACAAAATATGTATTATGATTTAGTAGAACAAACCACACTGAAAAGAATTTATTCAGTTGGTAGCTATGCCCAAACTTGTTATAATTCTACAAAGACTTCTAAAAGTTACAATTCATACGTTACAATTCAAAATATAGTACAATTTATCATAAGTATTTTTGTAATTTAAAAATATTGATTGAAAAATTGCTACAAGAGTTATGAAACCAGTGAAGTGTGTATGTATATGTAAACAAATAACATTGTACAAATAAACTATATATTTATTGTTTTAATAAGAGTTTTAAGCTCTGCGATTTTGTTTTTCGATTTATAAATCGAATCTCCAAGATATATTTTTGTGTCCGTGAAAGTGGCAACACTGACATAGTGTTCCACTTCATTTACAATTCCAACCCTGGTATTGACATATGGCAACATATGCCAGAAAAATAATAAGAAAACAAATCAACAATTGTAAACAAACAGCTGTCATTTTGGTCCGTTTCCCCCGACCTTAAACCATTGGAATCGTCAGTATACTTGTGCTATATTCCATAGGCTGATATCACCACAAAAAAAAAAAAGAATAAATAAAACCACAATGGATACCAATATTGATAATGCCCTAATAGAAAAGAAAACCATATCTCCTGGCAAACAATATATTCCACTAAAACCAGGAACAAGGGTAAGACCAAATTTGTTGGATCTTCAGTGATAAAGATATTTTTCTAGAAAATTTCCTACTCTGTATTTAGGTGAAATTTCATTTTCAAACAAAGAAACCCGATGGTACCATACTCGATGATAGTAGAAAGATGGCCAATCCCATGGAGCTGGTGTTGGGCAAAAAATTCAAATTGGAAGTATGGGAGGTGATTGTACAGAAAATGGCATTACATGAGGTAGCCCAGTTTACGGTGAACAAAAAGGTCAGACAAAGGTCAATATAGAAAAAGGATGCGCTTAGATGCAATGTTTATTACGGATTAGAAAGGATGTGAATTTCTGATAAAAATTTATAACAACATTTACTTCCAAACTTTCAGTTGGTAGCCCAATATCCTTTTATATCAAAAACATTGCGAGACGTTGGTAAAAAGGTGGAAGAACGGAGGCATTGCTGTGGAATGTCCCTACAAAATGATGGTCTGGGATATAAAGATTTAGATGACTTGCTTTCAAACCCCACCGACTTAATATTCACCATAGACCTTTTGTCCATTGAAATGCCCGAGGACTATAAAAAAGACACATGGCAGTTGTCGGACGATGAACGACTAACTACCTCAATGAAATTACGTGACGAAGGCAATGATTTGTACAAGCAAAAAGAATATGCCAAGGCTGAAGAATGCTATCGCCAAGCAGTGGGTCTAATAGAACAGCTAATGATAAAGTATTAATCATTCAAAAATAACAATATTATTATTCCACTAAAAATATTTTTTGTTTTTAGAGAAAAACCCCACGATGTCGAATGGCTCGAATTGGCTAAACATAAAGTTCCTCTATTGCTAAATTACGCACAGTGTAAATTGTTGGCCAAAGACTATTATGCCGTTATAGAACACTGTACAGAAGTTTTACAATTAGATCCGGATAATGTAAAAGCTCTATATCGACGAGCCAAAGCACATTTTGGTGCATGGAATCCTAAAGAGGCTCGTGAAGATTTTCAACGGGCAGCTGAATTAGATCCTTCCCTACAGATGGCTGTACAAAAAGAATTAAAGGCAATTGACAAAACGCAACATGAACGTGATCTTGAAGATAAGAAACGTTTGCAATCATTATTTTAAGTTATGTAACAATGTAATATAGTCAAAATTTATATGTTTTAGAATAATAAATTAGTTTGTCAGATTGTATATAATAAATGTTTATATG
Source organism: Musca vetustissima (assembly GCF_032173495.1). Classification (NCBI taxonomy): domain Eukaryota; kingdom Metazoa; phylum Arthropoda; class Insecta; order Diptera; family Muscidae; genus Musca; species Musca vetustissima. Next base: position 132,707 of record NW_026876284.1, read on the forward strand.
TGATGTGTATGTATGTGTGAATTTAAATATATTTAAATGCGGATAGTAATATTGGAAACCATTTCCAATTTCAAAACGCATAAGCGAGTATTATTTTTTAAGAAACAGTTCAAATCTACAAGAAATTAAACTCGATCACTTTTTACTTCGGGAACCTATAGAGTAACTTCGGATAATGTGGACTATGCGTCTAATGTGGACCAACCCCATATCTAAGAAAATGCTTGAAATATGACAATGCCGCATTGATACATGTTTTCATAATTAGTGAAAATAAACATGGATTTGAATAAATAATTGCAATGTTGAAAATGTAGACAAGCCCTGAATGTGTGATTTCAACATTTTTTTAGAACAAGAGTCGAACACTTAAAAACAAATGTCCGTTTTTTTTTTTTTTCTAAGACAAAATTATACGTTTAGCTGTAATTACAATCGGTTAGTTTAAATTTTCATTAATGTTTGAAGCCGAAAATTATTTTTAAATAAAAAATAAATTAATGTCGGGTAATATGGGCCACTATTAAAAAGTGTTACAGTTGCTTCAGTTGGATAATGAAGCTAGGACCGTCAAAATATCGAAAATGAGGTGGTACCCTTAAATGGGAGCTATTCCCAAATATGGACCCATATATTTTTGAATTCATTGTTACCCAAGATTGAAACAAATGGAAATGGGGCCCTACACTCTATTCAAGCACACACGTACACAGGGGCACATCGGCAATAGCAGTACGGCAGTGTAGTCTGTGGGGGCCAATACAGTTGACATGGTATAATAATAGAAGGTAACAGCAGGTGTTGTACAACAAACGATACAACAACCACATGGAAAAACTGATCAGCGATGGAAATTTGCAGAGGATGTGCTCAATTGTTTCCTGTTCTTCTTCGTCCTCACATAGACGACAGTAATCCTCTCCACTGGAGTCCCACTTAGAAGTGAGAGATCTAATTTTGCAGTGACCAAACAGACAAACAAATTATCAACATTATTTATTTTGAAAATGTAATATTTTCGAAAATCTATCAAATTTATATTTCTATCGCTTCCACATCTTTCCTATAATTGAGCCATTGCCACTTATATGTGTAACTCATATAAAAATGCGGGGAATTGCGAGTTATTCAATGAATAATGATTTGCTTCCTCAAACTTTCCCAGCAGGCAGATTAAGTAAAATAAATACGGGAGGACATATTAAAAAGAAAAGATATGATTTTTAAAAACGTAATTTGTCAAATTCATATTGAAACTAGTATTACGTTGGAATCAAATCAGCTGGGTTTTACTGTTACCTTTTATAATTGTTCCATGTACAGTTGGTATGATTGTATCGAAATTGATTGTCGAATAAAAACTTACTCGATATCGACTGCCATTTTTTGTTCCTTATTTCTTGTTAAAGGAACAACACGTATTTTCTTCCACAATAAAGGACAAAAGGAATACCACATTTTATTTATTTATAAGGAATATTTTCATAAATCAATTAATGTATTTTTTTTTAATTTTAGTATTTTATAATTTTATAAATAATTTAAGGAGATCAGTGTGGTCTATTTATTTCTTTACATAACAATATATTATATGTAGATGAGGGTGTATTAAATATATGTATATAAAGTTTAAATATTAACTAAAATAATACAATAATGTACACATGGCTTGGAAACAATAAATGACTAAAATTATACATTCATGCTAACACGTTGGCGTCGTCGCCTTAGTCGTCTTCTTCTTTCAACTGTGATTTGTTTTATTTCTTAATTTTTAACTACACTCTTTTAACACGCATTGTGACAGCACCCTCAGCTTGACCCCTATGCTTATTATCATCGGTACGCCATACAAACGGTTCCAAACGATCTTCAAGATCCAAAAAATTATTAATTGTCTCCAAACTTTCCAAATTTGCATTCAGTATGGAGTTGCAACGACTTAATTGTTCGGAAATCAAGCGCACCTTGGCAAATTGTTCAGCGTATGCTGCATAGGTTTTTTGCATATCAACGAACGAAGCGAAAAGGGTCGTTATGGAATTACTAACTACTTTGGTGCGTTCAACCAGATGCGATTGATCCTGGGCCACCATATTGGCACACATATTCAAATGGGTTTGCATGCGACAACATATATTCAATAAATGTGGCTGTATATCAAGTCTTTCCAGCAGCTCAGCATCTTTGGTGAATGTTGAGGAATTTATTGTGTCCCGTAGAACTGGTAGAAATTGTGGTATATTCTGTAGTTGCTGCAATTCGATTTCTATCTCCTCATGAGGATCTTTTACGCCGGGTTTTACAATTACTATGCTGTGAGCACCCACTGTGGACTGGGGTCTTTTGGGTTTAGCTCCGGTATTGGGTCTTCGTAAGACTAGCGAATTGCGATTTGTTGCCGGACTATTGCCCGATTTTCCCCGTATCTTGGGTGAGTCACCTATCGGTCTGTCTGTTGTATAGGAAACATAAGGCAAATCGGAACAAACACTTAACGGCGGCGATGATGGCCTACTCATTTCCGATGTTGTCGGAGATGGTATCGGATCATTGGATTGTTTTAGTTTACTGGTTGTGGATGAACTAGCACTGCCCTGCCGGAGCATGGAACGTTTTTTGATGGCTCCTGAAGCAGTTCCCTGGACCATGGGTACAGGTCGGCCAGTTGCATTTTGATTTGTTGGAATTCTAGTATCACCATCGAATAGTTCTCGGCCGTCGGCTTCAGCCCGTTGTTGGGAATGTTCAGCGCCCATATTTTTTTTTACTTTTTTCCTTCTATTACGACAATGACCTTTTTGCTGAGAGACTTTCCGTTTGCGAAAAAATCACAAAAGCGATGAATTTATTTACGAATGAACAAAAAGGGATAAGGGTTAACTAGAAGAAAGCGATAAAGCATAATAAGAAAAACATTTTATAGGGTTGCCAAGCCAATATGTGTAGTTCGACGTATGCTGGGCGTAAGGCATAGAACGCAGAATCCGCGAAATTCAAATTAAAATTGGTAAATTAATCCATATTAAATTAGGTATAATTAGCTGTGTCTTTTTACTCGATATTTGTGTAACAATTGTTACTAAATGTTATAGAATGTTGCTGTTTACTCCAATGTCCAGAAAAGTTGGGCGAAACGAGGGAGCTGGTTTGGCAATTCTACGCTGAGAACTTACTGAACGTTACTGGGTAAAGTTCTTCTAATAAGATTTATCCAGCACTAATCGATATATATCTATTGGTGGTTAATTTTAAATTTTGACCAAAGTAAACATTTTTTATTTTACTAGTGTTGGCGGGTTTATTGGGATATCATTTGTATTTTGTTTTTGCAAAGTAGTCAAGCTGAATTAAGTGTTTTGGTATCATTAGATTTGTCTAAGGCATTTAATTCTATTGATCATGATAAGCTCGTATGGAAACTTAAGAATAACTTTGACTTTTCTAAATCAGCCTGCAAGCTAATATTGTCTTATTTGAGGGATCGGAGTCAGTTTGTTGTTTTAAATAGTGCGAAATCTAATTCTTGTTCATTATTTTCTGGTGTACCCCAAGGATCTGTACTTGGACCACTGCTTTTTATTTTATATGTGAATGACCTTGCTCTTCACATAAACACTTCAAGCTGCACGACATATTTATTCGCTGATGATATTTTCCTGCTTTTTAATGGTAGTCCTAAATCTCCTAACACTTTTGAAAGGGACATAAATTTGAACCTAGATCGCTTTGTTGATTGGGCAAACAGAAATGTTCTGAATGTAAACCCGTTAAAAACTAAACCTTTGTATTTTAGGAAAAATGGCCGAGCATATCCTCTAAATATTTATATAGGTCAAGAAAGAATTGATTTTGTATGTTGTCTAGGTGTTATAGTTGATTGTGAACTATACTTTAAATCCCATATTGATGCATTGACCGGTAAAGTATGGGGCACATTACGTAGGATTTATTCGTCTAATTTGTACTTAAATCAGCGGATAAAGCAAATTCTAGCTAATTCCCTTTTAATGTCTCAGGTTTTATATGGGCTTGAAGTATATTCTGGGACAATTGCTTTTAATATGGAAACAGTAAAACGGATTGTAAATTCTATAACGCGGTTTGTCTATAATCTCAGGCGAGATAGTCATGTGTCACGATATGTTAAGCTGTTTCTAGGGTGTTCCTTTGACATGTTTGTTAAATATCGTTGCTTATTCCTTTTTTATAAAATAATTAAAAATGATTCCCCCGTATCCTTGAGAATTTTATTTTCTTTTTCAATTTCTTCTAGGAACCCACAGGTCTGCATTCCTAGAATCTATAAAAATATCTTCGCAAGGTCTTTTTTGGTTAGAGTTGCGAGATGTTGGAATACCCTTCCACTTGAATTACGTGCTTTTTCACATATTAACAATGTTTTCCGTTTAAAAGTTCTATGTCATTTTGACAATTCCCTACAATAATGTGTGGATATTCTTATACATGTGCTGCTTATTGGATATATGTTAAAATCTATATTTGTTTTTATGGCTGGTGAGCCTTCATTCTATTTTTATCAAAGTAAAATTAGTTATATTTATTTTAGATTAATATATAATGTATCTCAGGCTATGTATATTTGTCAGCAGATACGTATTAATGGTCTTAAGGCTTTGTATCATAAATGAATTTGAAAATAAATAAATCCCATTTTATTGTTTTTATAAAAAACAACTATGGTCTGTTCCCGTACTGCAAGAATCTACTAGATTTTCTATTTTCTTCGATAACATAAAGGAAAATTAGTTATCGTAGTAAAAAGTAGTAAATTCTTGCAGTACGGGAAAAGACCACTAGTTATTAGTAGGGAATGTATGGAAGACTATAGTTCGGATCTTGCCACTGATCCTCATCATTTCCCTCAGTTTTTGTTGGGATATTCTCTCCAGAAGCTATTTATTACTTCTTTACAAAAAAACGTTTCAGACCCAAATGTCTCTTGTGACAATTCGAAGTTCTTACGTTACCAGCGATTTTTGCAAAAAACTTTTCTTATTTTATGATATTTTTTTCTTAATCAGTCAAAAGAGTAAGTTTTGAAGCATTTTAAGTGAAATTACATCATATTTTGCTGTTTGTAGTAGTTCATGTATTGTTGTTTATAATATAATTAAGTGATATACTGTTAATTTTAAGCTTTTGGAGTAGTCCCTGTAAAAAAGTTTTTGGAATCGCTCATGGCCCTTTGGGCTAGGTTCTTGTTTATGATATAAATTGTATTGAATTGAAAATCTTACTGGATGACATCTGTTTATTTTTCTCCGTATTATTGCAAAAGAGAATACAAATGGTTTACTCTCTGAAAAAGAACTTATTGAGTAAATGTTACTGAAAAAGTTGCCAGACACAGCTATTATTACAAGGTAGGACAGTAATGACTTTGTTACATTTCAGGAAGTAATGACTTTGTTACATTTCACGTTATTCCCTATTGGATTAGGGGAAGGAATCATAACCTTTCACCTCAAACTGACCTACTTGGCAATCTTGTACTATTGTATTAAACCTTAAAAAATTGTTTATTTTTCATTTCAAACTATACGGCATGGCATAATTATACAAGGTAGTCTCACGCAGTCATATGTTTTCAATTTGTTCGTAAATTTGCCTTTGACAGAATTCAGCTTTCAAAATTAAAATGAAAATACCTTCCTTCGAAATGTACGCATATCATGTGCTCAATGGCAAAAATTGCTAAATCATTTATATTTATAAATATAATGAAACCCCCTGCCTCTAAAACAACCACGTCTAAATCATAAGAGTAATGTTCAGCTTTACAAAATAAATTTTCATAAATTTCACGTAGTGTTATCGTTCTCTTTTGAACTTGCTACATGCGTCTATGCAAGACAATTCGGTTTCAAAAATATTTTTTTTTTTTTTGCAATAGTTTTTTTTCACATCTAAACAAATATAAAATGTCAACAATTACGAAATACACAAAACGAATTTTACCAGAAAATTGACGGTGCGAGCAATTTTTTTAATTTCTATCCCCCTTGCCCTCTCTCCTATAAACAAAGACTTGCCGCAAGTAAACTCGCCTAATCTTAATTGGCACTATGTACATACGTAATTCAGAGCTTGAACGACGATTTTTTTTTTAAATACCCGTGAGAACATGGCATAGTGGTCTTTTATTTGGTAGTTTCTGAATAACCGGTATATTATGATCTGTAAAAATCGATCATTTGTAATCGATTAATAAAAAAATACATCCATTTTCTGAGGATTCCCCGAAATTCAAATTCAAATACGCAGAATAATCCACATTAGACGCTCACATATTGGTCACTTTTTATTTTTAAACTGTGCGGATCGAATAAAAACGAAGAAAAATAAATAACCATGGCAACTGGAGAAAATCAAAATGTTCTCATGAAAACTGAACGACATCATCTGTTGAAATTACAAAATTCCAGACATGTTTTGGAAACTCCAAAAATTGTTGGATTTTATTCATATGATTACAACAAATTTGAACCGTCAAAATATATTAAATACTTTAAAGAACCGAAAAAATCGAGCTATCCTTTAAATTTAAATGGTGGCGAATGCATAACTCAACAATTTGATACATTTGATACTAGGCTTCATATACCTCTAACTTATATCATGACCCTAGACGGGTCGATCAAACACGCTAATGTAAAGGCGACGAATGTATATACCGGTCGTCGTGTACTTACACAGCTAATGGAATATTGTTATACTAAAAATGAAAACCTAATATTTATAACCCGTCATGATGGGAAATTATACATGGCTAGCTCGTATCCTAGATATATTAGACACGGCGTTCCGCATCACAAACGTTTGGAAAAGTATTTATTTACAGGTATGCAATAAATTGAAATAACGTTGATTTTTATTCAAATAAAATATTTATATGATTTAAAAGTGTAAATTTTTATTTACTTGCAGATTCTCCCGATGAAGAACCAAATCCAGACGAACCCATTGATATGAATAAAACATTGAGTTGTTTGCATAATGCTAATTTTGGAAAATTTTCTCTTTTTTTATGCTGGCGAGGTACAAGGTATTATATCCGACAAAAAATTGGATAATTTGTAAGTAATTATAAAATAATTGTTGTTGACAATATCAAAACTGTGATGTTCCATATTTCATTTTAGGAACGATATGGATATGTTAAACCAATGTCGTTTTGTATTTACTAAACAAATGTGGGCCCACCAAATTGAACAACAACATCGTTTTCTACGTTATTGGATACAAGCAAGATTATGCAATATTCATGATATTTATATTGCATATAAAAAGAGAGGTGGTGTTGTACAGGATCCGATTGAACATCATAAAACGTCTGTAATGCATGAGGTAAGAATGTATTTATTAAGGTATACAATTTTAAAATATATATAAAAAACATGTAATCTTAAACGACATTTACATTAGAACTTTTTACCAGGTCAACCTACTTTGTGAGGATTAAACGTACTATAATTGTTATTTTTTTTTTTTGTCATTAATAAGTTGCTCTACCTTTTTTGTAGAACAGCTTCTCATTTTACTCTATTAAAATATTTTTCTGATGAACAATTGCTAAAAAAAATGGTTTAGTTAAATCCAAATTTTTGTCTGATTACTGTAGAAACATTTAATTTCATACCCTACACTCATTATTTATTTGCAGGCATGGTCCTGGAAACCAGAAGTTTGCTATGGATTTTTATATGAATTTTTGGAAAATGTTGAAAAACTTATGATTAATGTAAATTCGTTGGATACTGTGTATGAATTTCATTTAAAACCCCGAGAAAAAATGGTAACATATAATATTCACGAAGGTAAAACCGACAAGACCTTCATTCCCAAATATTATGCCGAATTTGTCAACAAGTAAATGAATACACATTGTATATAAGAAACATTATTTGGAAAACTATTCTAAATATGATATGAATTTAAAACAAAGAAACACCAAAATCCACTGCAATGCAAAAATCCACAATAGCAACGGTTGTAACCGGAACCTATCAAGAGCTATTCCTATAGTAATATAACTATTTTCAGTTTTTATATGCATATATGTATTTGAATTATTATTATTTTTTTGTTTTTGTTTTAATGTTCCTTAGACGAAGGTGTGAAAGTAACATTAATTTTCTTATTTGTACCATGGCAGTATTTGTACTGTAGTTATAATTCTATACTTAAAAAAAAAACTAATTTTTAATAAAAATTGTTAAAAGACTGAAATATTTGAAAATATTGTCTTCTTTTTTTGCAATAGCTGTACAAAAATATAATTTCCTATCATTTTAAAATTAATTAATTTTATAAACGCCTATTGTTAATGAACATCTTGCAATATAGCTTGTAGGTTGTGGATGTTGTTAAGTACGGCCATGTGATAAGTTCGGGTGTTTAGAAACTCTGGTAGGAAACTTTGATTAATAGAATAACTATACTAAATAAACATTTAAAAAATATGTTTATAGGGTAAGTGCACCAATAGTCGGCACTTTAAGAATTTTCGCATTTTAAACGTTTCACCATTCCAAGTGCATCTTTTTCACGATATTGCATTTAGGTTCATCTGTTTCGAAATTTTGTTTACTCCCTGATGGAATACAAATTTGTTTAATTAAGTAGATTAAATTAATAATTATGTAAAATAGTGCCTTTGTGCCAATAGTCGGCACATTTTTCCAATTGTCGGCATGTTATGTTCCAATAGTCGGCATGTCACATTTTAATTAAACAAAAATTATATATTTAATTGATTTTTCTGTTATTTGCAATAATAAATTATTACTATGGGACGTTTCCATCAGTATTGTATTGAAAAAGTTATATAAAATAATATTATTTATTAAAATATTACAATTATAAAACATGGTGCCGACATTGGGAACCTGTTATCCAATTCTCGGCATGGCTAAATAAGGCACTCCAGATGTTAAAAGAATCTGAGATTAAAATCGTGTCTTCTATTATACATGCAACTTTTTTAAGCAACTCTGACTTCTAGTAGCGCCCATATAACGGTACCCCTAAATTTCAGTATTTTGTGAGTTTTAAGCATATATTCCGACTGAGTTGGGTATAATTTAGTACTTAGAGTTCTTATTGGGTAGCAAATCTCTACACAAAAAATTATTAATCTAGGTTCATTTTTTCGGGTAGCCTCCATATAAGGGCATCCTTCAAATTTCGGTATTTTGGGGTTCTTGAGCGGTGTTTTAACCGAATTAAAAAATCTCCCTATCACAAATTATTACCCCTTTTAAGGATAGTCCCCATACAACCCCCTTTTTATACCCTTCACCATAATGTGGTACAGGGTATTATGTCTTTGTGCATATGTATGTAACAGGCAACATGAAACGAGATAGACACATTGAGAACATGCATAGAATCTGTCTGTTCATGTTAAATTGTACAAAGTACAGATCGCATTTATAATCCAAATTGGATGAAGTTTGGCACAGCTCATCTATTTGGCACAAGGACGAACGCTATTGAAATGGGGTAAAATCGGTTCAGATTTGGATTTAGCTCCCATATATATATATATATTCATCCGATTTTTAATGTTAATGGTGTAACAAAGTCCCTACATATCTTTCGATTTACACGAAATTTTGCACAGTGTACTTAATTAAGTCTAGAATGATGTGTGTTAAGTTTCCTTATAATCGGTTCAGATATATATATAGCTCCCATATATATTTTCGTCCGAATTAATTTATACCAATGATGGAGGGTATCCAAAGTTCGGCCCGACCGAACTTAACGTTTTTTCACTTGTTTCTTCATTTCAGCACACAATGGTACTAAATGTAAAATTTGGTTGTTTGTGTCACCCTGTAGTTTCGTTAAAATGTTGTTATCGAAAGTTAGCAACGTAGCTAACTCCACGTAGATTAATTGAACAAAGCTCCATTCTGTTGTGAATGATGGATTCCCCGAAATTCAAAATTTAAACAAAGAAAAAGCCCGACCGAACTTACCGTTCAATTATACTACGACAGCAGTACTTTTTTAATAGTAAAGCTAGGAAAAGGGAAACATTTCAAAATCGATCTAAGAGTACAAAATAATTTGAAAAGTTCGGGAACGCAAATCTAGTAAATATGCCAAAATTAGATGGCAATACTTCAAAACAGGGTTTAAAATGCAGCATCAAAAAATATTAGCATTAGCCTTACAGAGCTACTGCTAAAAAATATTGACATTATGACTAAATCAGCAAACGGCTAGTTTTTTTAGTTCGTAGCATCCGTGCTAAGCACGTATTGCACATGCGAGCTTTTTTTGTTATGACTAATCGGCAGTACGACTACATATTCATATTTCGCTGCCGACGAATAATCAGCCGAGGGTTGTTTTTATGTTTGTGTGTTGCCAACGCAGAAATTAAAAAAAAAGGCATTTCATTTTGTGCGTTTTTATTTAATTTAAACTTGTTAAATCATAATCAAAAATTGTCAATAATAGTACTAAAAACTAAATAATATATTAAATTAAACTCTTTAGCAAGTATTACTAATTGTCTTTCTTCGAAAAAATGAAATTATCATAATCGCGATTTTTAATTCTCTCATATAATTTACAAAATTTCAATGGGCAACACTGAACTCGAAAAATGTTCGGGTTTTGTTTGCTAAAAATCTTGCTAAGCAGCCACAGTCAAGGTGCTTAGTCTTCATTGTAAGCTTTGGTTGTTAGTCGCGTTGACAATTATGTTGTAGTTGTTCATTGCTATTTTGTAGCTGCTGACAAAATCAAGAAGCTTTAGTTTTGCTTGCTAAAATTATTCGTAATGTATTGCTACTTGCTGCAGTTGTGCTTGGCTGTGCTGCATATTTTGAGGATGAATTTAGTTAGCAGTGCGGCAATTTTCTGTGTTTTTGCTATTTTGGCGTTAGCATTTTAAACCCTGCTTCAAAATGAACATAACAGCCCATCAGAAAATTGCATTCCTGTTTACCATTTTAACTCGTTCAAATTTTTCGAGTAAAAAGTTTACATGGAGAACGCGATTTTGTTCTGTGTTCTCTTAAATTTGGTTCAAATTTGTGGGGTTGAGGAACGGTTTTCGGGTAAAAAGTTGTAAAATTATTAGATTCTTGTTGGTTATGGAACGGAACTAATGGTACTAAGTGTAACATTTGGTCGTTCTGTGTCACCTTGTAGTTTCGTTCAAAATATTCTTATCGAAAGTTAGCAACTTAAGGGGCCCGTACACGGTCATGCATGCATGACATCAAAGTCGTGTATGTGTGCATGAAGCTTCAGCGCACATTGTTCATGCATTCATTTCGCTTTTGATTTTATGCTGTACAGACAATGTTGACAACGGACGAAACATTTTTTTTCGATTTTGTCCTTGTGCTTAAAAAAAAGAGAAAATGCTGAAAAAGGGCTGAGAACGACTGGAATACTTGCAACAACTCTATAACATTTTTCTCGCAGTATCCGACATCTCTATACAGTCATTCCCTTTGAAAAAAACGTCACAAGTGAGAATATGCATGATGCCTCCACCGCACACACGTCAAAATCGAACGTCATGCATGCGAAAAATCAAAAATTTTTGATTTTGCTTCATGCATCGTAGGTGTGACACATACATACAAATTTCACTAACACCACAAAATGCATGTCATGCATGCATGACCGTGTACGGGCCACTTTAGCTAACTCCACGCAGGCCAATTGAACAAAGCTCCATTCTGTTGTGAATGATGGATTCCCCGAAATTTAAAATTTAAACAAAGAATAACCCCATATCATTCATACCCGATAACGTCCATATAATGGACTTTTATAAATGTGTCATGATTCTCAATAATATTAGTCTTCCGTTTTATTTCAAACTGTGCAGAGTGAATTGAAAAAAAATAGTAAATAAATATAGTGATATGGCGACTGGGGAAAATAAAAATCTACTAATGAAAGTTGAAGCGCATCATCCATTGAACTTCGAAAAATACAAAGATATTATGGAAACTCCAAAAATTGTTGGATTTTATTCATATGATTACAACAAATTTGAACCATCAAAGTATATTAAATACTTTAAAGAACCGAAATCATCGAGCTATCCTTTAAATTTAAATGGGGGCGAATGGATTCCATGCAAATATGGTCAAGGTGATACTAGGCTTCATGTACCTCTAACTTATGCCATGACGACCATAGACGATTCGATCAATCAGCCCAATGTGAAGACCACAAATGTATATACCGGTCGTCGTGTACTTACACAGCTAATGAAATATTGTTATTCTATACATGATGACACGATTTTTGTAACACGTCACAATGGAAATTTATACATAACTAGCTTGGTGTATAGGCATACGACGGAGAGTGTTCCGCACCACAACAAGTTGGAACAACTTTTATTTACAGGTACATATTAAATAAAATCAACTTTTTTAAAATCAAATCCTCGTATGTGCAATATTGGAGAGATAAAATTTGAGATAAATTGTTAAATTTTAAATGTATGTTATGAAACATATTTTGAAGTAGAATTAACAAATCGCACTCAAGAGATTTAGTGTGAAAATGGAAAATTATTTCATGCAATTTTTCCATAAATAACGGTTTTTATGAAAATACATCGACTTTGAAGTGGCCATATAATTATTTAGTTAAATTTCATTTACTGATAAAAATTTTTGAAAAAATCTGTAAAATCTATCAAAAATGTGTTGCATTCAGAAAATAACCCTTATTATATGTAAAGTGTTCAGTAGAAAACAATAAATAACCAAAATAAATAAATATTTTACAAAAAATTGGATTAAATTCTAAAAATATATAGTGGTAAAAGTTTCTGCCACACAGCAGCATTTTTGATGCTTAAGACTTTAAATATTTGTCAAATTGTAAAACTGTTAAAATAATTAAATGGGCATTAATTTTAAGGGCAAGAGTTAACCTCAAACATGATGCTGTGTACCAGAATTAACAAATCGCGCAAAAATATTTGGAAATATGTGGAAATTTATCAGAAGCTGCTACAACCATTGAAGATTACTAAAAATTCTATGAAACATATATATATATATATATATATATATGGGCATTTACCAGTCAGCATCAGTTGTATTTAACTTCAAACAACTTAAAAATCCTTTCACTAATATGAAAACTGCCTTGAATAATCTTCAATAATATTGTCAACTATCTCTGTGTGAAATGCCATCAATCTAACTTAATTTATTAGGCAGTAATTAACGTTTTTCTAAATGTGTTTCTTTCACCACTAGCAAAGTGCATGTTTCTTAAGAAAAAAATGAGTGAGCATGCCGATTTTAAAAGACTCATAACTTTATTAAAATTATATATTGTTCACCCGGATTTTCTTCATAATTGTTAGGAGCATGCAGAGGAACCCTTTAGAATTTAAAATTATTATGAAATATTTGTAATTTTTATATTTTTATGGATGCCGCACTTAGGAAAAAACAAAATTACGATTTTCCTATAGTCGGCATATGGGTGAAAAATAAGCACATTTTCGATCATTTTGGCTCAATATTGGGAAAAATGTTAAATAAGTATTCAAAAAGCCGATTCATTTATAAAAATCAAGTTTAAGTGGGTTTACACAATATTTGGCATGGTCTTATTCTTAAACATTTTTAACCTATAAGTAAGTGTATAAGAAATGCCGAGTATTGAATAATTGTTTCCTAAAATCGGCAGCAAAATGTAAAATTGTAATATTTTCATAAAATAAATCAATTTGTTTCACCTTTTTTGGCTCAATAAACAAAGAAAAGTATTTTAATAACCATTTATTTAAGAAAATAAAAACAAAACAGCCAACTATACAATTATTCTTAATTACAATACGACATGCCGACTATTGGAACATGACATCCCGACAATTGGAAACTCGTGCCGAATATTGGCAAAAAAGCACTATTTTACCCAATTGTCAATTTGCTCAATTCGCATGAAAAATAAATCAAAATTTGTTTATGCAACCGGGAAGTAAACAAAATTTCGAAACAAATGAGCCTTAATACATTATAATGAAAAAAACTGCACCCAGAATGGTGGAAATTGGTACTCTTACCCTATTTCCTTTTCAAAAAATTGGCTCTTTTGTTTTCGCACTACATCAATGATTTTTGGTACATATATAGGGAAAAATGTCCTGACTCCGAATCATTTTGCGATCTAATGTTTCGTTGGTACAAGCAAAAGTTATCGAGGTTCTAATTTTGGGCATAAGAAAAAAATCTTAAAATTACACCCCTTTTTTATAATGACCAAAAACTTTGATATATGACTTCCTTCGTAAAATAAGAATATATAAAAAAATCTCAAAAAAGTAGCACATTTTCGCGAAATATGAGAAAAATAATAAAAATATAGGAAATTTTGTCTTTATGTTGGGGCTACTCTTCTTTTTTTCCCGAATTTCACTGAAAAATTAACTTATATAAAAAAAATAACTTCTTGTGTGTAAGTATACACCTTGCGGATTAAAACAGGACCTTTCCGATAAATAATGGGGTTCTAGAAATAGGAATAAATCTTAAAATAAAACTATATTATAAAATATATATTTTAAATTGCGTCTGAATCGCGTAATCCTCAAAATCATTTGATGCGCATGCGGTTTCCAGAAAATATTGAAGTTTATCTTGCAATCCATGTATGTTTTGCGAAATTTCATTTGACGGCTAAGATGTACTACACGTTGCATTTAATTTATTTTCGATCTATAATTATTTCAATGCGGTCCATTAACCCGAGCTGTGCTAGCGTGACCATATCGACGCCTCCGAACCATAGTATGCTAAGTCGGAAAAATGAGTTTTTCAGTAAATTAAGGACCGTAGTATCTAAAAACGTAAAGAACTTTAAAAAATTCTAAGTCGACTTAGCATACTATGGTTCGGAGGCGTCGATATGGTCACACTCATAAGACGTCACTCATAAGAAATAATAAATCGTCTAAAAAACCTGTACCTCAGCAGTGCTAGTGTGAACATATGGTCACAGCCCAAAAATTGATCCTGTGGATTATGCTGATAAGAAAAAAGGATACAAATCATATTTTTCGATTCAGTGACCCACAATCTATGAAAAAAAAAATTACAAGAACCATGGATGACCCAGCTCACACAATTTTTGTTATAAATTGAATAAATCTTCCTTTCGGCTGACGTTTTTAAAGTCCCGTTTTCGCAAAAGTCCAAAATCCGCATCTGGTCATTTATAGCAATGTAAATGATCCACAAAAAAATGCAATTTTCAAAAATCATTTTTTTTCCAATTTTTTTAGAAATTCCTGTTTGCGTATTAAAGCTAAAAGTAAAACTAAAAAAACACTAAAAACGAGCTTCAATATGTTAGCATCATTTAAATGTAGATGCTGTTAACATTTTTAAAAATGATACATAAGAGAAGTAGTCCTAATTTAGTAGACTTCTGGTATTACGTTGGCCGGGAAATGAGTCCCTTAGTCACAAATCGACAAAGAACATAAAAAACAGGTTCGCCTCAACCTGCTGTTACCCATTTTTTACATTAAAGTAGACACAGCTTCCACACAAATACAGTTTGGGGGGTCAATATCATGAAAAGTTTGCTACGACTGATCAATTAACCCAAAACTATTCACTGAGTTATTAAGAGGCGAACCTCGGCTTCACCTATGTTCAAAAATTGACAATACTGTCCATATATGCATATTTAAAATTAAAAATAAAACATTTCTACTCGATATTAAACACCTCGGGAAAAAGTGAGTTGTATTTTGGAGCTATTTATAATACAATTTGCCAAAAATCCTTAATAAAACTCCTTGTACATTAGAACTTTATGCCGGGTTAACCTAATTATGAGGATTTATTTGACATACATGCAAAGGAAATGACAATTGAAACCCACTGGGTTAACGAAATCCGGTTAAATGTAAACGTAATGTAATATACAAAACTCTTTTAAGTGTTATTGTTTATTTTTAAAAGAAAAGGCGGCCGCCTTTTCTGTAAAACATTTTAAAAAGCTCCTCTAAAGCCATGGTATAATAATAGAAGGTAACAGCAAGTGTTGTTGTACAGCAAACGATACAACAATCACATGGCAATTTGTTGTTGTAAGTTATACTAGTGTCAACGTCATTTGACAGAAAAATGTAAACAAACAAATTATCAAGAAATTATATTTATTTTGAAAATGAAATATTTTCGAATCCTCAAAATAAAAATTGAATGGAAAATCTAACAAATATATATTTCTATCGCTTCCACATCTTTCCTATAATTGAGCCATTGCCACTTATATGTGAAACACATATGAAAATGCAGGGAATTGCGAGTTATTCCATGAAGAAAGATTTGCATCCACAAACATTCCCAGCAGGCATACTGAGTAAATTGAATACGGGAGCACATTTAATAAAGAACAATTTCAAATTGTATGCGTTCCCAATTTTCCTGTTGGATGATTTTTAAAAACATAATTTGTCAAATTCAAATTGACACTAGTATTACGTTGGAATCAAATCAGCTGGGATTTGCTGTTACCTTTTATAATTGTACCATGCTCTAAAGCCTTCAATTTATCCAAATAAATTATTTACAAGAAATACAAATAAATAATTCATACATGTAGAATTGAAGTGACAATTTGAATATTTTACAAGCAATTAATGAGTAGTACAAGAAATTAAGTTTTCTTTTACCCATGATATCGTGATAATACCTTAATAGTTTATGTATAAGTTTGATACGTTCTGACTCAACTTCCCGAGCTCAGTCAATCACGTCTGCTGATTGACACCACGGGCATCCCCTCTGCAAGTTCCCTCAGCGGAGACCGTAGAGTGCAGATGCCACCGAGCGGTGGTTGTTGCTGGTTTGCTCTCCTTGCTCGACACTTTTCTCCCATTGGAATATGTAAATGTAGTAGTAAACGACAACCGATCCTCAGTGATCACCGCAATCCTCTGTGATTGCATGAACCACAGCGTTCACTTGTCGTCTAACCATAGAAGTAACTAGTCGTATAACGTCTACGCGTTATTAACAGGTCTCAGCGCCGCCACCATAAATTACAAGAGGTAATTTATTTGTTGTATTAAGAAAAGATTACCACCAATAAATCCAAGATAATTAGAATAATTTATACTTTCTTGTGTTTTATTTCTTTGAACCTTTCTTTTCTTTACCATTTACCCCATTAACTGCTTGGGAGCTCTCGTTGTCGCTTCATCCCGCTCCCTTGAGTTAATAATTGAACACCCCCCACACACCACCACGGCGAAGAGTAGAGCAGACCCCTCGCCTAAACAGTTTATTTATCTGATAATTTGCATCACAATTAAATATGTTATATGCTTGTATTTCTGGCGTTTCTATTTAATATGTATACATTTTTTCTTATAGACTCCCCCGACGAAGAACCACAGCCGGATAAACCCATTGATATGAATAAAACATTATGTTGTTTGCATCGCACTAATATTGGAAAATTTTCTCTTTTTTATGCTGGCGAGGTACAAGGTATTATATCCGACAAAAAATTGGATAATTTGTAAGTAATTATGAATTAATTGTTGCTGACAATATCAAAACTATGGTGTTCCATGTTTAATATTAGGAACGATATGGATATGTTAAATCAATGTCGTTTTGTATTTACGAAACAACTGTGGACCACACAAAAGAAGGAACATAAGTTACGGCTATATTGGATACAATCACGTTTATGCAATATTGATGATATTTACATTGCATATAAGAATTGTAGCGGTGTTGTGTATAATCCAATTGAACATTTAAAAACGTCTGAATTACCTGAGGTAGGAATCATTGCAAATATTTTTTTTACATATATATTAATGATATGAAAAAGTAACATAACCGCCACCAAAGGGATATTAATTTAGAATATGTAAAAAATAATTTCAAATAACGTATATAACTGCTTTTATTATTTCCTCAAGTAAGATTAATTTATTTGGTTATTCTAATTTTATTGATGAACAAAATACCATATGGGGAAATGTGCCAGTAGTTGACACCTTAAGGATTTGCATAATTTAAATTCCCAAAACGTATCAGAAAAAGAGATGGATTTTCAATTTTGCCATGCTACTGCGATAATACAACAGTATTTTTATTTAGGGGTTTGCTTAAAGTTTATATATTTGTTCCGAAAAAATCTATGGCCAACACAGACGCATTCGCAATTTGTTACAATGGAAAAATTAGAAATGTGTGCTTTCATTGTATTAAAATTGGGGATCCGTCTTTTTTGGAACACCTGTTTCTATATGAAGGAGTTGCCAGATCGAAACAAAATTTAACATGTGTTCATAACAAAGATGGAAGTTTCCAAAACACCTAACTTTTTTCTGTTTCTAGGCTAAGAACTTTCCGAACTGCCATCGTAATTGGCTGTTACAGTATCGCCCAAAAACTGTTTTAAACCATTCACACAAAAATGGATTTCTTTTTTCGTTAACCTAATGCAATTAGTTGTTGTAATTCATGCATACCCGACAATCATCAAAGCGACACTCATGTATTTAAAAAATTGCAGTCCAAACTATATACATAATATTTTTCCATGCCCCTCTCTGCTTCGATGAATATAAACGAATAATACTAAACAATATGCACATTTTTTTATTTGCAGGTATACAACATTAAACCAGAAATCTGTTTTGGATTTTTATATGAATTCTTGGAAAATGTTGAAAATCTTATGAGCAATGTAAACTCATTGGATACTGTGTATGAATTTAATTTAAAGCCCAAAGAAAAAACGGTAACCTATAAAATACACGAAGGCAAAACCGATAATACTTTTATACCAACATATTATGCCGAATTTGTCAACAAAGCAAATAAATAGCTATTATATATTAACAACAGATTTTTTTAAACGATACCAAAAACAATTTACTAAATGTAAAGAATTAAAAATAAAATTTAAATTAAAAATAAATGTAAAAACTAAGTTGCAGGCAAAATGTAACTGTAACTGCCGAAAGACAGAATCACAATTTTGTACTCAAAGAGAAAATAGAATGCTAAGATGTAAAAGGACTTGTCTGAAAGTACGCACAAAGTTTACGTCTGTATGTCATAGGAAGTAAATGAAAATGTCTCAAATATATAGGCAGTGAATTATATGATCTAGCAACTCTTACAAGAAACGACCTTTCAAGATGAGAAGTTAATTTTGGAATTAAAATTTGAGGATTTCTTACCGACCTGGAAAAAGGAAATTCATTAACTAAATACAATGGTGCTTGGTATTTAACTACTTTATAAAAATGTAGCATAGAGCGTAAAGATATAAAATTAGAAAAATTGCAGCCAATGAATTCACAAACATAAGGGGTTACATGTTCTCGAACATTTAGAGAATAGAAAAAACGAATTAAACGGTTAAAAACCAACTGTAGTTTTTTGAGGAAACAGCGTAACGTTCCGGAATATACCTCCACACAATACAAAATTATAGGCATAATTAAAGCATGTCCCAGCTTTTTCCTAACATTCAACGAAAGAGAAAGTTCAACATTATAAAGTTTTCTCAGAAGGAAGTTGACTTTAGAGACAACGGAATTAATATGGGGAACAAAATTTAAACAACTATCAATAATAACACCCAAAAACCAATTGAATGTCATCTGCAAACACTGAAAGGGTTAAAAAGGCGTTCTACCATTTTAGACAAGATTGGCATTATTGAAATTGGCCTATAACTACCCGTAGAATAATTTTTAATTATTGGTATTATTTTGCCAATTTTCCATAAAGCTGGAAAAGAAGAAGTCATGATAATGGTATTAACGAGGTGCAACACATGAACACTAACAAAAGGAAATATGAGACGAAGAAACTTCAAGCCAAAACCATCGGACCCCACAGCCTTAGTTTTAATTCCAGAAAATGCATCAAATATCTCACTCAATGTTACCGATCGAAACCCAAAATTCCCGGTTTCCATCAAAGAAGGGATTCCAGAAGAAGGAGCTTGAAATGATGAAAACATATTATTCAAATCGTTCACATCCGCATTTACAACATCTTTACTCTTGCCAAGACCATGTTCATTCAAAACCTTCCACAACTCTTTGCCAGTTTTATCGCGAAACAAAGCATCATGAGCCACAACTTTATTTTTCCTAATAATCCTTTTTGCTTTATTTCTATATCTACAAAAAATTTTCCAGTTTTCAGGTGTACGCATTTCTAAGTAAGACCGCCAAGCCAGATCACGCAAAGACAAACAATGTTTTATGTCAGGTGAACTAAACCATTCATCTTTACGGAAAGGTAAAACCTTACACCTCCGAATAGGACAACTTTTATGTACAATCGAAAAATGTCTATACAAGACAGACAATTGAACATCAACATTGTTAGAAACATACATAGGGGAGAAATCGCATAAAGCAAAAACTTCTTGCAATGTTTCCTGGTTCAAAACGCTATAGTCAACAAACTCGTAATATTGCGGCGACAACTCTTTTTCCAAATTAAGGGACATAAAAGAATTGAACAAGCTCTGGACAAGACAACAAAAAATAATCAATTAACGAAGTAGAAGCATGATCACAATTAACATAAACTAATTTGTGTTGAAGACCTTTTCTTAAATATAAAGCCACACCTCCACCTCTCACATTTGGACGCTCATTTCGATAACAAACATACCCAGGAATATCAGCCACGTTTAATGACATATATGGTTTGAGCCATGTTTCACTTACTTCGACCACGTCTAAAAATTCTCCATATAATATATCTCTTATTTCGTTCATTTTGAACGAAGAGCTTTTCAAACAAAAACTTTGGCAATTAAAATGCCCAACATTTAAATTCTCCCTATAATTACACAATTGTGAAGCTAAAAAACTATTATCGTTAAAAGCGGTTGTAATATTAGGCTGACTTCCAAAATGTATCAATGCAATGTTTGTATACAATAAAACTACGGTATTTAAACTTCGTACACATGCAAAGTTACCAAACATTGCAACTATGAACTTTGCAAACATTTACAATATAAAATGAATGTGATGCAATCTGTAACTAAAAAATCAGCTGTTTCATGAAAAACAAATATGTATGGAAAGCGTGGCTGTAAATCATTATTTGGCAATATTTTTGTAAGTTATCAGATTGTCAAAATAAAATCCAGACAAACTTCGATGTGTTTATAAAAGTTAAATATAAGTAAAGACGTGTTTTAATACTGCCCAATTAATTACAAAAAAAGTCTTTTCAATGAAAAACGTTAAAAATACATTTATTTGTTCCAAATATTAATATTTTACTAAAATTACTTTTGCGAATCTTCCATTAACTTCCTTTTCTTAGGACATTTAATTTTGTGTTCGTAAACAAACAATGCATCAACAATAAAACCGATGCTTGATTGCTTTTTAACTGCGTTGCAAATGCATGGCAGCGACATTTTGAAATAGTATGCAATGTAAATATTGTTACGTTCTTGGATTTTACTTAATCCCGTGTAGACGTTGTTTTATTTCCCGATACAATTCGTACCAAATAAAACGCAGGTTCTTTCTGATTACGAGTACTACAATGATTTTATTGACACAAATTTACTTTGCACTTTACTTTACTTTTTTTTTGTGTTTTAAGTTATTGGCCCGCCTCCCGATTGTACTTTACTTTACTTGACGGTTTCAATTCGCGATCTGATTCACAACTGACTAACTGCCTTTCCATTTCCTCTATTTATATGAGCCTTGCCTGTCGCTACAGAAGTTTCTAGACGATCTGGTAACACCTAGATTACGAACAATATACCAATGCATACAACTACATTGAGTGAACAAACTTACAATAACAACAACACATATACAGGCGAGAGAGTAACAAAGAAAGAGGAATTAAGCGATCATCAATGATGACGTTTAACAAGAATTGTACGACAATAACAAAATAGAAAATGAAAGAGGAAATGGAAGGATGTAGAAAAATCTATACAGTAGTTGTTGTAGTGAAGTTATTCAAATAAACTGCGTAGTAGAAATTTACGTTACAATTCAAATTCTTAAATTAACGGAATTAATCTAAATTGACTTAAATCTAAAGTTATATTTGTAACAATATTTTGTACTGTTGCATTATGAAACAGGATGCATTGTTCGAATGCAAAGCAATTAACATTTTGGAAGTCAGCCTTACTCATTATAAAAATGTAAAAAATAACGCAGCAGAAAAACTGATAAAATATATACTTATAAATAAGATTAGCTACTCTCAACATCTGGCGTTGTCACTGCACCACCACATTCATCTAGGAGCTGAACACATTGACTTATGTCAAGAAGATTAGAAGTACCTCCAAAAAATTCCACTTCGACTTTAGGCACATCTGAGCTTATTCATTTAAATTTTTTAATTTTATTTAATTTCCGCAATCTCCGACAAACAAAAACTAGTTTAGAAGAAGCAGCATTAAAATGGTCATTAAGGTAGACCCGACTACTAATATGCAAAATTCGTGCAAATCGAAACATATTTAGGGGCTTTGTTGCGCCATTTACCTTAAATGGACGAAAATATATATGGGAGCTATATCTAAATCTGAACCGATTTTCACGAAACTTAGCACAAACCATTCTAGGCTTATTTTAGTATGATGTACCAAATTTCGTGCAAATCGAAAGATATTTAGGGACGTTGGTACACCAATTACCTTAAATCGGACGAAAATATATATGGGAGCTATATCGAAATCTGAACCGATTTTTACGAAAATTAGCACACATCATTCTAGGCTTAATTTAGTATGCTGTACCAAATTTCGTGCAAATCGAAAGATATTTAGGGACTTTGATACACCATTTACCTTAAATCGGACGAAAATATAAATCTGAACCGATTTTTCCCAATTTCAAAATAAATTGTTCACAATTTAACATGGACAGACAAACGGACGGACGGACATGCATAAATCGATTTAGAAAGTGATGCTATGGATATTCTCAAAAGGAATCATGTGTCTATCTCGTTTCCTTTTGCTGTTGCAAACATATGCACAAAGACATAATACCCTGTACCACAGTGTGGTAATTTTCAGTATTTTGTGAGTTTTAAACGTATCTACCGACTGAGTTGGCTACAATTTAGTACTTAGAGTTCTTATTGCGTAGCAAATCTCTACACAAAAATTATTAATATAGGATCATTTTTTCGGGTAGCCTCCATATAAGGGCATCCTCCAAATTTCGGTATTTTGGGGTTCTTGAGCGGTGTTTTAACCGAATTAACAAATCTCCCTACCACAAATTATTACCCCTTTTAAGGATAGTCCCCATACAACCCCCTTTTTATACCCTTCACCATAATGTGGTGATGCAATTGTAATGAATAGCAATTCTCTGCTATTGTATAGTTATATAGCTAGTTACTACGTTCACTAGTTACTTTATACCCAAAAGTGACACACAAAATAGATTATTGACTTCATTTGTTGATTGAAAAAGCTATCTAATTTTGTAGTTACTGGTATTGTAAAAAGTAGTGAATCGACAAACAAAACAAAAAAAGGAATTATCATTTTCTTCAGACTTTTTATAATTTTCAGAATTGTGAAAGAAAAATTTTTAACAAATATTCTTTTAAACATATATAAGGCCCAGCAAGCATTTTCTATACAAAAATATCCAAAAAGTTGCTACCAGGCGATGAAAACACTCGTAGGCGATATCGTATTTTTAACAAATAAGTTATACCGTTTGGGAAGAAATGGACCACGTAATCGTTACCTTTAAAAATTATCGTCTTCGTCACAGTTTGAAGGTAATAAAGTGACACTCCAAAATGACTCTGTTTTGTTACCTTAAATATTATCGACTTAGTTACTTTCAACTTTCACCAAGAAGATACCTTTAAGATGTGACGAATGCGTGTTTCATTTCTTTTTTTAAAATACGATATCGCCTGGTAGTGAGTTTTTGATACCCAAAGTAAAATACTTGTATGAATAATGAGTAACAATAATGAATAACCTATATTTTGAAAAAAAGTCAACATTTAACGCCAAACAAAGATCATATTGATGTTAAGGTTAATACTAAGTAAAACTAAAAACATTACTTAGTTAAATTTGTGAATTCTATCCCGATCGTGTAAAATATGTTGTTGACAAACTTTGTTTAGGTCCAACAACGACGTCTGGGAAATTTTAGATGGCACATATCTGTAAAAATTAATGTTTTAAAATTTCAAATTAACACAAAAGTAAGCTGACTTGTCTCTTATTATACTATATGTAGCAAATCGCTGAAAACTGGGTTTTTGTATAGTTCCACGACATATAATTTCAACAGCTATTTGATCACTCATAATAGCTTTAATTGCTAATTTAACAAATGATGACATTTCTTTTCCCCAAACACGAACGGTGACAGAAATTATAATAAAAGTTATATATTATTACCAATTACCCGAACTTCATCTTCTATTAGAAGTTAGGTAACAAAATTTTTAAAATCGTCGAAAACATAAAATGGCAGCGAAGGCAACAATTGCAATTCTTTTTCTAAGGAAGTGGGCATTATGACAGTATTTTAACCCATAATGAGTATATGATCCCCCTAAAATACTACCAATGTATACTTCGTTTGGAGTTCCTTTTAATATCCTGCAGTCTTTAGGTACATTGATTCCTTCTTCTCTTAACATGACCAAGAGCTTATTATGCGTTATGGTTTACATAATTTTGGGTTGCCCAATCCGATAATTTTTTCGAAAAAGATTCAGTTTTTTTAAGTTGTGCATTCAGTTTTATTTTCGCCGTCATATTCACTTTCACTATTTTCCGAACTGCCATTCACATTAAAATCATCAAGTTCAAAATATCATTGCCTTCTGATGTTCTAATTTGCTCAATACGCATTACCTTTTGCGGAGGATGTTGCATTCTGTTGACTTTGGGAAAAGGTTGAAAACAATCCAGATGCCTTCCTCTTGCTTCTCAATTCAATTACCTTTTTTGATGTAGAGCTCATGTTTGCTTTGAACGATGAATGTTCCAAATGATTCTTCTGTATTTATAACCAAAGAGTTATACATCCATGACCTTAAATCTATATTTTTCCACGCCTCTCTATATACAGCAATGAAAACGATTTCAGGCCGAAGATTTTCTATAATAAAAATGTATCCACAAATTTTTATTCGATGACAAATATTTATAGAACGACAGTTAAATTATGAAACTATCGAATTTCCATCTTCTTTCATTTAACTAATTAGTTACTACAGACGATCTAAATTGGATAACAATTAATTTGTTATTGTAAAATTACGAAGTATCACCCTTTTACAAAAAATAAGTGTCGAATTAGATAATTATTTGAAGATGGCGTTAGAAACTCACTTCCAAATGCTTGCAGGGAGTCATATATATCCACGATATACAAGATGAAGTGCTGTTGAGTTAAAAGTCTCGGAATCTTAAAAATGCATATGATGAATCTTGGGTAATCGCTTCAGATTTATATATAGCTCCCATATATATTTTCGTCCGAATTAATTTATACCAATGATGGAGGGTATCCAAAGTTCGGCCCGACCGAACTTAACGTTTTTTCACTTGTTTCTTCATTTTAGCACACAATGGTACTAAATGTAAAATTTGGTTGTTTGTGTCACCCTGTAGTTTCTTTAAAATGTTGTTATCGAAAGTTAGCAACGTAGCTAACTTCACGTAGATTAATTGAACAAAGCTCCATTCTGTTGTGAATGATGGATTCCCCGAAATTCAAAATTTAAACAAAGAAAAAGCCCGACCGAACTTACCGTTCAATTATACTACGACAGCAGTACTTTTTTAATAGTAAAGCTAGGAAAAGGGAAACATTTCAAAATCGATCTAAGAGTACAAAATAATTTGAAAAGTTCGGGAACGCAAATCTAGTAAATATGCCAAAATTAGATGGCAATACTTCAAAATGAACATAACAGCCCATCAGAAAATTGCATTCCTGTTTACCATTTTAACTCGTTCAAATTTTTCGAGTAAAAAGTTTACATGGAGAACGCGATTTTGTTTTGTGTTCTCTTAAATTTGGTTCAAATTTGTGGGGTTGAGGAACGGTTTTCGGGTAAAAAGTTGTAAAATTAGTAGATTCTTGTTGGTTATGGAACGGAACTAATGGTACTAAGTGTAAAATTTGGTCGTTCTGTATCACCTTGTAGTTTCGTTCAAAATGTTGTTATCGAAAGTTAGCAACTTAGCTAACTCCACGCAGGTTAATTGAACAAAGCTCCATTCTGTTGTGAATGGTGGATTCCCCGAAATTCAAAATTTAAACAAAAAATAACCCCATATCATGCATACCCGGTATGGTCCATATAATGGGCTTTTATAAATGTGTCATGATTCTCAATAATATTAGTCTTCTGTTTTATTTCAAACTGTGCAGAGTGAATTGAAAAAAAAAATAAATAGTAAATAAATAAAGTGATATGGCGACTGGGGAAAATAAAAATCTACTCATGAAAGTTGAAGGACATCATCCATTGAACTTCGAAAAATACAAAGATATTATGGAAACTCCAAAAATTGTTGGATTTTATTCATATGACTACAACAAATTTGAACCATCAAAGTATATTAAATACTTTAAAGAACCGAAATCATCGAGCTATCCTTTAAATTTAAATGGGGGCGAATGGATTCCATGCCAAAATGGTCAAAGTGATACTAGGCTTCATATACCTCTAACTTATGCCATGACCATAGACGATTCGATCAATCAGCCCAATGTGAAGACCACAAATGTATATACCGGTCGTCGTGTACTTACACAGCTAATGGAATATTGTTATTCTATACATGAT
Organism: Musca vetustissima; assembly: GCF_032173495.1. Lineage (NCBI taxonomy): Eukaryota > Metazoa > Arthropoda > Insecta > Diptera > Muscidae > Musca > Musca vetustissima. The sequence goes on from NW_026876284.1 coordinate 159,589, forward strand.
GACACGATATTTGTAACACGCCACAATGGAAATTTATACATGACTAGCTTGGTGTATAGGCATACACCACCACATATGCACCACAAACGTTTGGAACAACTTTTATTTACAGGTACGTATAAAATAAAATCAATTTTTACAGTTCGTCCTCGGACGGCTCACAAGAAAGACGTGACCTAAAAAGGTTTAAATGAGTATTATACGCCCACGGGCTTAAAAATAGATTTTTACAAAATGGCGGTTGTTAAGCGTTCGCTTAACTAACACGTGTGTTTTCAAATACGGATAACCTATAAAGTCCGAGTCGTTCAACAGAATCCAAACAGCTGTGCATGAAATTTTTAATTTTCGTAAATTTAATAACAAAAGAAGATGCTTCCCGCAACTATGTGACTCCTTCACAGTAGAAGAGTTCACTGATACACAAGGCTTAGAAAGTCTGAACATAGTGGTCGAATTCTTAAAGAAGATCGAAGTCAACCTGCAAAACACAAACCACCATCTATGGATAAAGTCAAATTCGTAGCTTAAGCTACACATGGAGACATTCTATGCCAACAAATAAAAATTAATATATCTGTTATTATCTGTCCATTGTATATTCGGTTCGATTGTGTGCAATATGAATCACCAAATCTAAATCTATTGTAGAGATAGAATTTGAGATGAATTGTTTTTAAAAAATGCGCAAATTTAAAGTGAACTTTATTTTACTTTAAGAACAGAATTAACAAATCGCGCAAAAATATTTGGATATTGGTAATAAGACCTTCTAACTTCTAATTGTCGTCGTAAATACTATGTGGAAATTTATCAGAAGTTGCTACAACCATTGGAGCTTAATAAAAATTGTATGAAATAGGGTAAGTGCTCCTAATGTCGGCATGTACCAGTACTCGGCATCAGTTGTATATAACTTCAAATAACTAAAAAATCCTTTGGCTAAATATGAAAACAGCTTTGAATAATCTTCAATAATATTTTCAACTATCTCTGTGTAAAATTTCATCAATCTAAGTTAATTTATTAGGCAGTAATTATGGGTTTTCTCGATTTGGTTCTTTCACCACTAGAGACAGTACATGTTTCTTAGGAAAAAATTAGTGATCATGCCGATTTTAAAAGACTCATAACTTTATTTAAATTATATATTTTTCACTCGAATTTTCTTCATAATTGTTAGGAACATACAAAGGAACACTTTAGAATTTAAAATTATTAAGAACTATTTGTAATTAGGAATAACAAATATTACGATCTTCCTATAGTCGGCATATGGGTGAAAAATAAGCACATTTTCGATCATTTTGGCTCAATATTGGGAAAAATGTTAAATAAGTATTCTAAAAGCCGATTCAATTATAAAAAATTAATTTTGAGTGGGTTTACACAATATTAGGCATGGTCTTAATCTGAAACATTTTTATCCTATAAAGTAAGTGTATAAGACATGCCGAGTATTGAATAACTGTTTTCTGAAGTCGGCAGAAAAATTTATAATTGTAATATTTTCATAAAATAAACATTTTGGTACATATATTGGGAAAAATGTCCTGACTCCGAATCAGTTCGCGATTAAATGTTTCGTTGGTGGGAGCAAAAGTTATATTGACCAAAAACGTTGATATATGACTTCCTTCGTAAAATCTGATAAAAATAACAAAATTAAAGGAGATTGCGTTATTATTTTCATTATATTAATGACATGTACTTACTTACTTACTTACTTAGCTGGCTTGTTACAGAACGGTTGTTCCATAAGCCGAGCTTAAAAAAGATTTCCAAGCGCGCCGGTCTTGTGCGCAAGTCCACCAATTTGGAAGACCACGTTCCAAGATGTTCTTTTCTACTTGGTCTTTCCATCTAATTCGTGGCCTTCCCCTTCTACGGGAACCATCCGTAGGCTCATTTTTATATGCCTTTTGAGCTGGGGCTTCTTCATTCATCCGCACAACATGGCCTAGCCACCGTAGTCGCTGCAGCTCAATACGACTGACTATGTCGATGTCTGCGTATAAATTGTAGAGCTCGTGGTTCATTCGACGCCGATATTCACCGTCGACGCAGATCGGCCCGTAGATCTTTCGGAGAATTTTTCTCTCAAACACCCCAAGCGCTGCCTCATCTGCTTGCGCAAGTACCCATGCTTCTGATCCATATAATAGCACGGGTAGTATCAGCGTCTTGTAAAGTGTGAGTTTGGTCTGGCGAGAGGTGGCCTTGTTTCTAAACTGCTTACTTAGACCATAGTAGCATCTGTTGGCCATCACAATCCTTCTCCGAATTTCAAAACTGATATCATTCGTTTTATTTATGGCGGTACCAAGGTATATAAAGTCTTTAACTACCTCGAAGCTGTAGTTCTCAAGTTCCACAGTTGGTCCGAGTCTACAGGACGTCTTGCGCGTTGATACCATCAGCTTGGTCTTCTCGCCGTTTACTACCAGACCCACTTTGGCAGACTCCTTTTCAATTTGTTCAAAGGTGGCTGTTACCGCTCGCAATGTTCGACCCATTATATCGATGTCATCGGCGTAGGCGAGTAACTGGTGTTGTTTGGTGTACAGAGTGCCATTTCTGTTCACCTTTGCGTTTCGTATGACCTTTTCCAGTAGGATGTTAAAAAGATCACACGACAAACTGTCACCTTGTCTGAATCCTCGTTCGGTAGTGAAGGGCTCCGATAGGTCCTTTCCTACTTTAACGGCTGACCTTGTGCCACTTAAAGTTATCCTGCATAGCCGTATTAATTTTGCAGGAATGCCGAACGCAGACATGGCTTTAAACACCTCTGAACGGATAGGGCTGTCGAATGCGGCTTTATAGTCGACAAATAGGTGGTATGTGTCGATTTGTTTTTCGTGGGTCTTTTCCAGGATTTGGCGCAGAGTGAAAATCTGGTCAATGGTGGATTTGCCAGGTCTGAAGCCGCATTGGTATGGTCCGATGATGTCATTGACCATTGGCTTCAATCGTTCACACAGCACACTGGATAGCACTTTATATGCGATGGGAAGGAGACTTATTCCTCTATAGTTGGCACATATCTTCTTGTCTCCTTTTTTGTGCACGGGACACAGGATGCTGAGGTTCCAATCATTGGGCATGCATTCATCTAGCCAAATTGTGTTAATCAGCTGGTGCATGCTCCTGACCAGCATCTGGCCACCAGCCTTGAATAGTTCGGCTGGTAACCCATCGGCTCCTGCTGCTTTGTTGTTCTTGAGCCGATTAATTGCTTTTATGACCTCATCTTGGCTAGGTGGTATACACTCTATACCATCATCTCCTATTGGTTCTGGGGTATCTTCTTCATCGCCACTATTTGATACTAGCAGCTTTTCGAAATGCTCCTTCCAGATCCTCAACACGCTGTCTGTATCTGTCACCAGGTTTCCTTCTTCATCTCTACAGGAGGATGTGCCTGCACCAAAGCCTTCGGTTTGGTGTTTTACTCGTTGGTAAAATTTCCGGACTTCATTCTGACTCCTGTACATCTCGATTTGCTCACGCTCACGTTTTTCTTGTTCTTTCTTCTTTTTTCTGAAAACACGTTTCTCCTCTCTCCTTTTCTCCCGATAATTCTCCATCACGTTACGTGTTGCTACTGTCTGCAGGGTTGCCCTATACGCTGCGTTTTTCACATCAGTAGCAATACGACACTCCTGATCGTACCATGGGTTTCTTGGTGGTGGTTTTTGGTACCCAATTGTTCTTTTTGCTGCAGTTTGTAGGGAGTGGGCAATTCTTTGCCATTGTGCTTCTATACTATTATCGGGACAAGAAGTGCTTTCTTCAAGCAGATGGGTAAGTTGAGCGGAGTAGGCCTCGGCTACCTGTTGTGTTTGCAGCTTTTCGACGTCGAGTTTCCGTGTTGTATTAGATCGCACCTTTGCTGCAACATTTAGACGGGTGCGTACCTTGGCTGCCACAAGGTAATGGTCCGAATCGATATTCGCTCCTCGGATCGATCGGACGTCTAAAACACTGGATGAACTCCTTCCGTCTATCACAACATGATCAATTTGATTTCTCTTTACTAGATCAGGAGAGATCCAGGTGGCCTTGTGTATATCGAGATGCTTGAATCTGGTGCTGCTAACTACCATGATTTTTGCTGCCGCGAAGCCAATCAACCTCATGCCGTTGTCGGATGTTTCTTCATGAAGGCTGAATTTTCCGACGGTGGGGCCAAAGATATTTTCCCTTCCGATTTTTGCATTAAAATCTCCTAGCAGAATTTTAATGTCATGGCCAGGGCAACGGTCATATGCTGTTTCTAGGCGCTCATAAAATATATCTTTGGTCTGTTCATCTTTATCTTCGGTCGGAGCATGGGCGCAAATTAGACTGATGTAAAAGAACTTCGCTTTTATACGGATTATAGCAATTCGCTCATCTACTGGAGTGAATCTGGAGACAAGGTCTTTTATTCTCCTGTTAACCATAAATCCGCAGCCAAATTCATGTCTCGTTTCATGGCAGCTATAATACAGGGCGTAATCGTCTGATTTACTTACGCCTGTCCCTTTCCATCGCATTTCCTGTAAGGCAATAATATCGGCTTTGTACTTCTTGAGTATATCCGCCAAAGCGAACACTGCCCCTGTTCTGTATAGCGTGCGCACATTCCAAGTGCAGATTCGCAGATCGTGGTCCTTTATACGTTTGCGGGGGTCGTCAACATTAGGGGGGTTTGGTTTTCTTTTTCTTTGCTTTTTCATAGTAGGTTGGGTTTTCCGAGAGTGGGCAACTAACCCGACGCCTCAACCCATTTTTTTATAGTTCTTATGGGTGAACTCGCGGCACATATTAGCTCACTATTTCATCGGGTGATGAGAATAGCTCCCCAGGTGGCACCGCGGGGAGGTCAGTGTCCACAATTGAGATGAAAGAGGGACCAAGATAAGCCTGGGCTTCGCCATGTTAAAGCTAATCAGAGCCGTTGCTTGGTATCTATCATCCCCTACGCCATGTATGACATGTATTAACTTAAAAATTAATTTAAAAATATATACATACATAATCGGAACTCCACGATGAATCAAATGACAAAAGTCTATGTAGCGGTTGGTAAATTACAGCGACAATAAAACAAGAGATTGAGGAAAAATATTTGTTTTTGGTTCGAAGAAATAATGTAATCATATTTATTTTTTTACAAATTTCAGAAATAAATGTTGGGACCAAAGCCTTGATTGGGACTACTTTTCTTGTTTAACCGAATTTCACCGAAAAATGAACTTATATAAAGATAATAACTTCTTGTGTATAGGTATACACCTTGCGGATTATAGCAAGACCTTTCCGAAAAATGATGGGGTTCTATATATATATATATATATATATATGAATACATCTTAAAATAAAACTATATTCTGAAATATATATTTTAAAAAGCGTCTAAATCGGGTAATTCTCTAATTCATTTAATGCACATGCGGTTTCCAGGAAATACTGAAGTTTATCTTCCAATCCATGTATATTTTTATATTACAGCACACACTATTTTTGAAATAAATTGGATACATCTCTCTTTCGGCTGAAGTTTTTAAAGTTCTGTTTTCGCAAAAGTTCAAAATTCGTATCAGGTCATTTATAGCAATGTAAATAATCCACCTTTGGATGAGGATTACTCTGAAGCTGTGCATACTACATACACAAAATATATATACCAAATTAATCTTATAATCGATTTTTAGAAATTCCTGTTTTGCGTATTAAAAACAAAAATACTAAAAAAACATTAAAAATCGAGCTTCAAAATGTTAGCATCATTTAAATGTAGATGGTGTTAAAATTTTAAAAAATGATACATAAGAGAAGTAGCCCTAATTTAGTAGGCTTCTGGTTTTACTTTGACACAAAGACCGGTAAATGAGTGTCTTAGTCACATATCGACAAAGAACATAAAAAACCTAGTTCGTCTTAAGCTGTTTTTAAGCATTTTTACATTAAAGTAGACACAGCTTCCACACAAAAGTGTGGAAATATCATGAAAAGTTTGCAACGACAGATCAATTAACCCAAAACAATTCACTGAGTTATTAAGAGGCGAACCACGGCTTTATCTTTTTTTAGAAAATTGGCAATATCGCCCATATATGCATATTTTAAATTACAAAATAAAACATTTCTACTCGATATTAAACACCTCGGGGAAAAGTGAGTTGTATTTTGGAGCTATTTTATTTATAATGCAATTTGTCAAAAATCCTTAATAATATACAAAACTCTTTTAAGCGTTCTTGTTTATTTTTAAAACATAAGGCGGTCGCCTTTTCTGTGAAACATTTGAAAAATCTCCTCTAAAGACTTCAATGTGTCCAAATAAATTATTTTCAAAATATACAAATAAATAATTCATACTGTAGAATTGAAGTGAAAATTGGAATATTTTACTAGCAATTAATGAGTAGTACTAGAAATTAAGTTTCCCTTTACCCATGATAAGTTTACCCATAAGTTAAGTTTACCCATAAGTTAAGTTTCCCTTTACCCATGATAATAATTTGTTCAAAATACACATGTTTTATATGCTTGTATTTCTGGCGTTTCTATTTAATATGTATATATTTTTTCTTATAGACTCCCCCGATGAAGAACCCCAGCCGGATAAACCCATTGATTTCAATAAAACATTAAGTTGTTTGCATCGCACTAATATGGGAAAATTTTCTATTTTTTATGCTGGCGATGTACAAGGTATTATATCCGACAAAAAATTGGATAATTTGTAAGTAATTTTGAAATAATTGTTGCTGACAATATCAAAACTATGGTGTTCCATTTAATTTTAGGAACGATATGGATATGTTAAATCAATGTCGTTTTGTATTTACGAAACAACTGTGGACCACACAAAAGAAGGAACATATTTTACAGCGATATTGGGTACAATCACGTTTAAGCAATATTGATGATATTTATATTGCATATAAGGATTGTAGTGGTGTTGTGAATAATCCAATTGAACATCTAAAAACGTCTGAATTACCTGAGGTAGGAATCATTGCAAATAGTTTTTTATATATAATAATGATATAAAAAAGTAACATAACCGACACAAAAGGGATATTAATTTAGAATATGTAAAAATTAATTCTAAATAACGTATATAACTGCTTTTATTATTTCCTCAAGTAAGATTAATTAATTTGGTTTTTCTAATTTTATTGATGAACAAAATACCATATGGGGAAATGTGCCAGTAGTTGACACCTTAAGGATTTGTATAATTTAAATTCCCAAAACGTATCAGAAAAAGAGATTGATTTTCAATTGTGGAAAAATTAGAAATGCGTGCTTTCATTGTATTAAAATTGCGGATGCATCTTTTTTGGAACACCTGTTCCATATGAAGGAGTTGCCAGATCGAAACAAAATGTAACATGTGTTTACAACAGCGCTTTCCGTGCTAGGCTAAGAAATTTCCCAACTGCCCTCGTATTTGGCTGTTACAGTATCGTCCAGGAGCTAAAAATCTACCCAAAAACTGTTTTAAACCATTCACACAAAAAAATGGATTTCTTTTTTTTCGCTAACCTAATGCAATAAGTTGTTGTAATTCATGCATACCCGACAATCATCAATGCGACACTCATGTACATACATATTTAAAAAATTGCAGTTCAAACTATATACATAATATTTTTCCATGCCCCTCTCTGCTTTGATGAATATAAACGAATAATACTAAATAATATGCACATTTTTTTATTTGCAGGTATACAACAACTTTAAACCAGAAATTTGTTTTGGATTTTTATATGAATTCTTGGAAAATGTTGAAAATCTTATGAGCAATGTGAACTCATTGGATACTGTGTATGAATTTAATTTAAAGCCCAAAGAAAAAACGGTAATCTATAAAATACACGAAGGCAAAACCGATAATACCTTTATACCAAAATATTATGCCGAATTTGTCAACAAGGCAAATAAATAGATATTGTATATAAACAAGAGATTTTTTAAACGATGCCAAAAATACAAAGCAAAGTAAATAAAAAATATATATTTAGAAAAACAAAAGCCATTTCACGTTTATCTGATATTAATTCCTTGGAAACCAACACCTTACATCGATAATATATTTTCACATAAGTGCCATACAAATATTAATATGAAACGATATTTCGCATTCGCTGCAATTGTCATTTCATATTAATAATTTTAGGGCATTCATGTGGTAGTATATTATCGATGCAATGTATTGTTTTCCAAGAAATTTATATCAGATAAACGTGAAATGCTTTTTGTCTACCTAAATAATATTTAAAACGTGAAATGCTTTTATTTAGAAAAACAAAAAGCATTTCACGTTTATCTGATATCAATTTCTTGGAAAACAATACATTGCATCGATAATATACTACCACCTAAGTGCCATCATTTTTTTATACATAATCTAACAAAAAAAAAAAAATTGTAACCATTATTATAATATATTAAATATTATAAAGCATTAATTTGCATGTTTTATTAAACACATTTATTTGAGGAACGGTAACGTAAAGCGATCAGATTTTGAAAATTAAAATAGATGACGTGAAGAAAAGAATAAACAATTTAATTAGGATCAATATGTTTAACATATTTTTCAAAAAATGTTGAGTAATAAATCCTGCGTATAGGTTAGGTTAGGGATGTACGGTTGTTGTAACAACCGTCCACTCGGAAACTATGTCCATTGTGATCATCCTTTATGTTTAAGTGTACCTATAAAGAAAAGAAAAAAAAAAATAGTGGAAGTATAGAGAGAAAAATAGTGAGAAGAAGGGGGCGGAACAGAGATTATTTTAGCCAAGTCAATTTTTTGACAAAGCCTAGAATTTGGTTAGGGTCTATTTTGGAGAAGAAGACTAGATTATCAATTTCATAACATCCAAACTGTTTATGTCTTCTGCTGATCAGCGATGGACATTTGCAGAGGATGTGCTCAATTGTTTCCAGTTCTTCTTCGTCCTCACATAGACGACAGTAATCCTCTCCACTGGAGTCCCACTTAGAAGTGAGAGATCTAACTTTGCAGTGACCAGTAATAATCCCCACAATGATTTCGATCTCGCTCTTGCTGTGTTCCAGCAGCGAAGACGTTCTTTTACGAGAGAATTCTGGCCAGATAGATTTAGAGATTCTGCAAGCAGGTTCCCTTAGCCATCTGTTACCGACTACCTCGCAATGGAACGCACGGATTCTGCCAATGAAATAGCTAATGGGGGGTTTCACAGATCTCTCAATCAGAAGACTGGACGACTGTGACCCCCCTCGAGCAAGCTCGTCGGCTATCTCATTCCCCTCAATGTCGTTATGTCCTGGAACCCAGCATAGCCCAACAATCTGTCGTATATCATTCAGAGCGGTCTTACAATCATGAACTGCTTTCGAGTTTATATGATGCGACTTCACCACTTTCAGAGCCGCCTGACTATCTACATAAATAGTCACCGGTCCCGTAATGTCGGCATTAAGTGCTTTTACTATCTCGGCCGCTTTCGTGATTGCGAGAATCTCTGCTTGAAAAACGCTACAGTCATTGTTGAGTTTATATGAGTTCTGTATACCTAATTCCCTACAGTAGACGCCTGCGCCAGTGCCTTCATCCATCTTGGATCCGTCTGTGACAGACAGACCTGGCAGAGGTAGGGAGCCACTAGTCCAGGATTCCCTACTAGGAAATTCAACTTTGATGTCATTAAAGTCCCTATTGGGGGGAAAATAATCACTGATATGACTATCCCCCCTAAAGAGGTCATAACCTGGCGTTATGTTTAGGATGCTGGCATGACCATAATTCAGAGATTTCAAGGCATCTGTTTGCCGGAGTCTCAGGACACACCTGGCCGCCTGGAATTTGATCAGAATATCCAATGGTTGGAGATTCAAGATTGCATTCAAGGCTGCCTGTGATGTACTTCTTAATGCTCCGGTGATCAGAATTGAAGCCGATCGCTGTACTAAGCTCAGTTTTGTCAGCAGTTTCTTTTTATTCACCCCCTGCCACCAGACAAGACAACCATAAGTAGGTATGGGTAAGACGATCGTCGTATGCAGGTCTCAATCCCCAACTCTTGCCTATGGAATTCTTGCATGAATAGAGTGCCAGCAATCCCTTCTTGGAGCGTTCCTCAACATTCCTATTCCACAGTAACTTGCGGTCTACGATATTTAGCTTCATCAGAAAGGGTTAAAGTCACTCCACCGAGTGATGGCAGACGGAAACTAGGAATTTTGTGCTTCCTAGTGAAGAGCACCAGTTCGGTTTTAGTGAGGTTTACACCAAGACCTTTAGTGCAAGCCCAATTAGACAGGGTTGAAAGGGCAACCTCCAGGATGTCTGATATTGTCCTTATAAACTTACCCCCAACCAGCAAGACTACATCATCGGCATAGGTTACCGATTTTATCCTGAGATGATTGAATTTCATAAGTATCTCATTTATCACCAGATGCCACAAAAGGGGGGAAAGTACTCCTCCCTGAGGTGTGCCTCTGTTGATAGATTTCCTCACGGAACTCTCTCCTAAGGATGAATTGATAATTCTGCTTTCCAGCATTCTATCAATCCATTCCGTAAGGAGTGAGGGGATACCTATGCCTACGAGAGCAGAATGGATGGCCTCTAGCTTCACATTTTTGAAAGCTCCTTCGATATCGAGGAATGCTGCCAACGTGTAGCCAGAGGACTCCATATTGTTACGAATATAACTTTAGATTTAAGTTAATTTAGATGAATTCCGTTAATTTAAGAATTTGAATTGTAACGTAAATTTCTACTACGCAGTTTATTTGAATAACTTCACAACAACAACTACTGTATAGATTTTTCTACATCCTTCCATTTCCTCTTTCATGGTCTATTTTTTTGTTGACGTACAATTCTTGTTAAACGTCATCATTGATGATCGCTTAATTCCTCTTTCTTTGTTACCTCTCGCCTGTATATGTGTTGTTGTTATTGTTTACTCACTGTAAGGTTGTATGTGTTTGTTGCATTTGTAGATTGTTCGTAATCTAGGTGTTACCAGATCGTCTAGAAACTTCTGTAGCGACAGGCGAGGTTCATATAAATAGGGGAAATGGAAAGGCAGTCAGTCAGTTGTGAATCAGATCGCGAATTGAAACCGTCGAGTAAAGTAAAGTGCAAAGTAAAGTTGTGTGAATAAATTCATTGTAATAATCGTAATCTGAAAGAACCCGCGCTTTATTTAGTACGAACTGTATTGGGAAATAAAACAACGTCTACACGGGATTAGGTAAAATCCAAGAACGTAACAATATTCTTCTCGATGTATCCAACCACCTCATGCAGAGCAGTATCCACTGATCTGCATTTGATGTAGGCATGCTGGGATTTATGATGTTTACTACGGTCAATGGTATTTCTAATTTCTGAGTCTAGTAACCTTTCTAAAGTTTTTAGTAGAAAGGAAGAAAGGCTAATCGGTCTATAGTCTTTAGGTAGCGTATGACCAGTGTGGCCATTTTAGCATTTTTGCAGCTAGATTTAGCATTTTATTTTTGTATTTAGCCGCAAAATTTTCATTTAGCATTTTGCAATTACTTATTTAGCATTTTTTAGCATTATTCTATACACAACATTTTTAAATATTTTGGTATTTTTCTTACTACATAATTTGATATGGCTATACAATTATGATGTAACAATGACAATCCTTTAAAAATGGTAACCATTACCAATTATTATCAGCTGTTCAATAGAACATCAGCGTTTTTCTTCATGACAACTCTTTAACGATGGCAATCATTTAAAATATCAATCAGCTGTTTGCTTGCATTCGTTGAGTTTGGTAGTCAAAACAAAATTAAAGAATACAAATGTGAAGAAGCATATAAAAGCAAAAAGTGTGTTAGGAAAGTAGTAAAATCGGACTGGGCCGACTATATGATACCCTTCACTACTTTGGGGATATTCTACATATGTATCTTTACAGATGTCGTCTTTTCGAAGGAAAATTGACATGAAATTGAACTACTTAAAATTGCAATCTTTATCTATAAGTATACCGACTAACATCAATCCTTACACATGCCATTCTGCAATCTATTTAATACTTTTTAAATAGACTTTAAGCAAACTTTACGCACGCTATTTGGTATGCTTCACTGTTTAAAATGTAATATCAATCAAGCACCCATTGATTATTTGGTTTACAATCAACATGAATTTATACTAATTTCAGTACGTTTTGCCAATCTGCCTAGCTATGGGTCTTTAGTACACCATTAACTTAAAATCGGACGAAAGTTTATATAGGAGCTATATGTAAATCTGAACCAATTTCAAGAAAACTTCACACACATAAGGTTATAGTAACTTCAGTACATTGTACGAAATTGTGTGCGGGTGGGCCAATCTTTGGGTCTTTAGTGCACAATTTACATTAAATCGGACGAAAATATATATTTGAGCTATATCTAAATCTGATCCGATATTCACGAAACTTGGCACACGTCATTCTTGACCTAATTCAGTATTCTATGCCAAATGCAAATCGAATGATATATATGGACTTTGGTGCACCGATTTTCTCGAAACTTGGCACATATCATTCTGCGCCTAATTCAGTACTCTATGCCAAATTTCATGCAAAGCGAATAATATATAGGGACTTTGGTGCATCATTTACCTTAAATCGAAGTAAACTATATATGGGAGCTATATCAAAATTTATTAAATTAAATTTACGCATCTCCGTCTGTCCGTCCGTCCATGTATTTTTGTGAACAAAGTGCAGGTCGTATTTGTGATCCGATTTGGATGAAATTTGGCACAAGTCACTTATTTGGCCCAAGGACGAACCCTTTTGAAATTGGAAAATCAGTGCACCAAAGTCCCTTTATATCTTTCGACTTGCACGAAATTTGGCACAGCGTAATGAATTAGTCCTAGAATGATGTGTGTTAAGTTTCCTGAAAATCGGTTCAGATTTAGATATGAATTAGGTCTAGAATGATGTGTGTTAAGTTTCCTGAAATGGGTTCAGATTTAGATATAGCTTCTATATCTGACCAAATGAAAAATGTTGTATCGATTGCAGAATGACATGTTTATGGATCTAATTTCATTTTACTAGTGCTTTAAAAATGCGACGTCTGTTAGGATTCATCTGTTGAATATACTCAAAGTGGTGAAGCGTATCATATAGTCGGCCCCGTCCGACTTTACTACTTTCCTTACTAGTTTTTTTATTGTTATTTCCCATGGCTCAACAATAAATGGCTGAATTTATATATTACATCGTTTTATTCTAAATAAATGCTATAAAGTGATCTTCTTACCAAAAAAAAAAAACGTTTCTAAATTTAGCATTATTTCTTGGCATTTTTTTATACTTTTTAGCATTTTTTCAATGAGGATTTAGCTGCAACTTTTTTTTGATCTGGTCACACTGCGTATGACTCGGCTTCCCGACTTTCGGGATGAAGGTCACGGTAACCTCTTTCCATAGACTTGGTATGTACGACAGAAGTAAACAAGCTCTAAAAATGTCCTGCAGAAATGATAAATCCTGCGTATAACTCCGCAAACCATAGGGTGAGGGTATATATCTGTCGGCAACATCGACTGACTCTTTTACTTGTTAATATATAACGTCAGGGTATACATTTTCAAATCTTAACTTTTCGGGTATAAATTGTTCATTTTGGCACTTTTTAAGGGCAAATTTTGGGCGGAAAAAATTTTCGAACGGCAACAATGATACATCACCTTATTATTGCATCATGGTATAATAATAAAAGGTAACAGCAAGTGTTGTTGTACAGAAAACGATACAACAACCACATGGAAATTTGTTTGTTCTACTAGTGTCAACTCATTTGACAGAAAAATGTAAACAAACAAACAAATTATCATCAAATTATTTTTATTTTGAAAATGAAATATTTCCGAATCCTCAAAATAAAAATTAGAAAACATGAATGAAAATCTATCAAATTTATATTTCTATCGCTTCCACATCTTTCCTTTAATTGAGCCATTGCCATATATATGTGTAACACATATGAAAATTCTGGGAATAGCGAGTTATTCCTTCAAGAAAGATTTGCTTCCTGAAACTTTCCCAGCAGGCATATTGAGTGAATTGAATACGGGAGCACATTAATAAACAACAATTTCAAATTGTATGCGTTTCCAATTTTCCTGTTGGGTGATTTTTAAAAACATAATTTGTCAAATTCAGTGTCAATACGTTGGAATCAAATCAGCTGGGATTTGCTGTTACCTTTTATAATTGTACCATGTTATTGCATCATGTAAAAACTTACATTAATGGGTCAATTACGGATGGTAACCATAGTTTAGTGCCGTTGCCAGTTGCCAAATTTGAATTATGGATGGCAACTGTTGTCAACTTCATTTGCTTCAAATATAATTTTTCGGCAACCATTTATTTCTGGTTTCTGTTTAGTCGTGTTTAACAATAATAACTGAAATTTGTAGGCTTTCCATAATGGCATAATACAACAAATAAGGTAAACTCACATATGAACAATTTATTTATTTTTTTTAGTATGACAACCCTTCATTTTGAAATGAATTCGACAAAACGTATATGTGTATGCATGGTATAATAATAGAAGGTAACAGCAAGTGTTGTTGTACAAAAAACGATACAACAACCACATGGAAATTTGTTGTTGTAAGTTCTACTAGTGTCAACTCATTTGACAGGAAAATGTAAACAAACAAACAAATTATCATCAAATTATTTTTATCGCAGTTCGTCTTCGGACGGCTCACAAGAAGGACGTGATCTAAAAAGTTTAAGAAAGCATTATACGCCCACGGGCTTAAAAATAGATTTTTTACAAAATGGCGGTTGTTAAGCGTTCGCTTAACTAACACGTGTTTTTTCGAATACGGATAACCTATAAAGTCCGAGTCGTTCAATGGAATCCGAACGGTTGAGGATTTCATTATCATTGGAATTATCCTAACGATTTGGTCATTTCACCAAGGAAATCAGTGTTTAAATTAAATGTATTTTGAAGGCTCGTAGACAAAGTCTACAAATCTGTGGTGGCGCTATTAATACTCGATTATCGGGAGGCGGGCCAATAACTTAAATAGGAAAAAAAAAAATTATTTTTATTTTGAAAATTAAATATTTTCGTATCTTCAAAATAAAAATTGAAAAACATGAATGAAAATCTTTCAAAGTTATATTTCTATCGCTTCCACATCTTTCCTATAATTGAGCCATTGCCATATACATGTGTAACACATATGAAAATGCTGGGAATAGCGAGTTATTCCTTGAAGAAAGATTTGCTTCCTGAAACTTTCCCAGCAGGCATATTGAGTAAATTGAATACAGGAGCATATTTAATAAAGAACAATTTCAAATTGTATGCGTTTCCAATTTTCCTGTTGGGTGATTTTTAAAAACATAATTTGTCAAATTCATATTGACACTAGTACAGTATTTTTCGGTTAATTGAACCTACGGTTAATTGGTTTCCACGCTTAATTGAACCACATGATGGGTCAAAAATATTTAATTTCAAAGTAAGCGGGTTCGGATAATTGGTTCCTCGGTTAATTGAACAAAAATTTGTGCAAATTTTGATGTGCAATTAACCGAAAAATACTGTATTACGTTCGAATCAAATCAGCTGGGATTTGCTGTTACCTTTTATAATTGTACCATGATGTGTATGTAAAAAAATACAGTTAAAGACATTTGATTGGGTAAATTGTAAACAAAAGTTCTATTTTCGTGAAAACATAATTTCAATATTCGGATATGAAAAGAACAAAATAAAAAATGTGTGGACGTTTAAAATACATTTGAAATCCATTTTCTTTGTTTTTTGTTGTGAAGTGACATCAAAATTGTTCATTTCAGTTTTTACGCCTATAACCCGAAACATGGTATAATAATAGAAGGTAACAGCAAGTGTTGTTGTACAAAAAACGATACAACAACCACATGGAAATTTGTTGTTGTAAGTTCTACTACTGTCAACTCATTTGACAGAAAAATGTAAACAAATTATCATCAAATTATTTTTATTTTGAAAATGAAATATTTTCAAGTCCTCAAAATAAAAATTGAAAAACATGAATGGAAATCTATCAAATTTATATTTCTATCGCTTCCACATCTTTCCTATAATTGAGCCATTGCCATATATATGTGTAACACATATGAAAATGCTGGGAATAGCGAGTTATTCCTTGAAGAAAGATTTGCTTCCTCAAACTTTCCCAGCGGCAGATTGAGTAAATAGAATACCGGAGCACATTTAATAAAGAACAATTTCAAATTGTATGCGTACCCAATTTTCCTGTTGGGTGATTTTTAAAAACATAATTTGTCAAATTCATATTGACACTAGTATTACGTTGGAATCAAATCAGCTTGGATTTGCTGTTACCTTTTATAATTGTACCATGGCTTTCCATAATGGCATGATACAACAAATAAGGTAACCTCACATATGACCAATTTGTTTTTTATTTTGACAACCCTTCATTTTCAAATGAATTTGACAAAACGTATATGTGTATGTAAAAAAATACAGTTAAAGACATTTGATTGGGTAAATTGTAAACAAAAGTTCTATTTTCGTGAAAACATAATTTCAATATTCGGATATGAAAAGAACAAAATTAAAAATGTGTGGACGTTTAAAATACATTTGAAATCCATTTTCTTCCCTGTAGGACTTTCATCAACTAGTTTAAAAAAATGTTTAGTTATAAAGAAATTATTAATCAACTGATTATAAATTAGCTAGAAAGTCATTTAAGACTCAACCACATTGAAACCAAAAAAAGTTCATGTCATCAAAAACATAACACACGCAAAACAAGAAACCGTTAGAATTGCATTCCACACAACAACACCGAATGCAAAGATGAAGAATAATCATTCTGTTTGAAAGTTCGGAGAGTGAAGGCCGTGTAAATCGTAATTAATTGTAATTGTGCTCTTTAAGTGTGAATTAAATATAAAAAAAAATTGGTAAGTATTTTAATAATATAATTGAAATGTTACCTAGAAAGTCACGTCGTAGAAAATTATGTAAAAAGCAAAGAAAAGAATCTGTAAATATAGATACATATCTTTTTTTAATTTGTAGCGCATATACAGAATATTTGTAAAATTTCTAACAAAGTCATCCAATAAAAACATGGAGTCCCCGGCAAAATCAGAGAAACGCCTCAGCATGAATTTAAGTAAGTAATTTATTATATAAATTAAAACCAACTATTCTAATTCGAATTTTAATTTCACTACATTTCAGATGTTCATCAGCCTACCTAAAAAATTTCCAAAATGTTTTCGAGTGTCTTATGGACGCCCTGCGATCACTTCCAGTGGATCCAGAGAAAGAGTTCCAAAAAGCATTGCATATTACTAAAAAACGTCACTTTCACAACATATGCATACAAAAAAACAACTATAAGTCAGTCATTATATTAATTTTCTGTGATGAATTATTTATTTGACATATTTTATGTATTTCCACCTATGTATATAATTTTTCAGCTATTTATAATTAAATATATTGAATTCTAAACTGAAATTGTATAATGTCCAACGTTATTTCATAGATTCAAACATTGCAGTATTGGTATAATTACAAATTAGCCAAGTTTAGTTAGTAAATAGATATATTAAAATATACCAACTAGTAGTCATTTCGAAAATTCTACATACAAATTAATCTCTCTTAGACCGATGACTATCTGCATTTTTTTAATCTAACTATAAATCGGTCAATAACTAGTTTGTAACCAGTTGAAAAGTTACTGACTACTACCGCGATCATCGCCATGTAAAAATAGTCAGTTGGTCCAAAGAAAAATAATCGATAAATGGACTAGTAGTGACTATTTTAAAGTTAGTTTAAAATTGGTTCATTTCCCTACAGGGTTTGTATTTTGTTGTGAAGTGAAATCAAAATTGTTCATTTCAGTTTTTGCGCCTGGAACCCGAAACAAAGTTCCTGAATTTTTATTAATTCCAGTGAATACCAATAACTGTCTGAGGGAACTGATCTGAAGGAATGCGGTTCCATAGCATAACAGAAAATGGAGATAAGTAATTAAGTTATTTTGCAATAAACCAAGTTCGAAGAATGTCGATCCACTACTTCTGGTACCTCCTCCACAAAATGATGACATTTTATTAATTCAATAATATGCGAATAAATTGTCCGATTTAATTCAAACTGTGCTAAAGTAGTGTTTTTACCAAATCTAGATCAAGTCCGAAGATGGGACCTCTATGTCCACACCTTCTGGTACCTCCCCAAGAAAAATGTTAATAAAGCTAATAGATTATCCAATTTGTTCCATTGATTGATAAGAGTAAATTTAAATTACAAATAAATATTCGATGGTGTTAGCATCTGCATATTGTTTACATCCATGGAACCAAAGGAGTGGCGGGAGTGTTGATGCTCTTCCGAAATTCTTGAAAGCATTACGAGTGGTGCGTTTGCCTTGCAACAAGAAACTGTCACTACCATTGGGTGGTAGTGACAGTTTGATCGAAAATGATTACCTCACCACCAGCCTTTGTTCGAGTGACTCCAATGATTACCTAACCACCAGGCTGTTTGGGTGACTCCAATGGACAATCCTTTGGCCCTGTTTAATAGAGATAATCTGTTATGTTTTCGACAAAGAAATGAGCAACGCGTTGCAAAGAAATGGGTGGTCTGTTGGTATTGTTCATAAAACCTTTTAACACAATACGGTTGGAGATCTTTCTGGTGTAACGGTAGAGTAAGCTGGACTGCTTCAACAATATCCTGTGATTTAGATTCATTTCTGCTAGGCGATCCTTTTTTTGTGGCTTATATCAATATCCATATTCTTTAAGGATAAACATATGGATATGGACATGGCACAATGAATAGGTAGTCTATTTAGGGCAGCTTATGTTTAACTATTTAGCGCAGCTTATTATTGATTAACTGCCAAAGTGGGTAATTTTTACTTGAATTCGATGTGCAGTGTTGCCAACCATGTGAAATATTATATGAAAAAATTTGACAGAAGATCGAGACAAAAGGTGTGTATGGTTACTTTTCCAGCAACATTTATTCAGTAAGTTCAGAGAGTAAGCCTTTCTTACTCTCTTTTGCGATAATACTGAAAAAAGTAAACGGACAACATTAAGTAAGATTTAGCAAACAAACAGCTGATTCAAGAAAACATTTGATTTGCGCCAAAATAAACAACAAACAAAGGACGAACACAATTATTTATATTGCATTTAATATTAAAAATAAAATGAATAATATAAGAAAAATTGATTTGGTATGTTTTGGGGAACATTTAAGCTTCCTGCATCAGTACATTGCACTCTATCTGGAACTTGCCTAAAAATATATAAGGAATTAGTTTCTAATTTAATGAAACTTTGATCTTCTTACGAAATTTATTTTATTTTCTGTAATTTTTATACAACTTAACTTCAAATTGAACTTTGCAAATTAAAAAAATGTTTTGAATAATTTTTGTGTTTGGTCATAAAACAGCTGATCCAAAAATGGCTGAGTTTGCAAAATCTTACTGCATAAAATTCAACTGTCAAACTTGCTCTCTCACTTGACTCTCTTTTACTGGATTTTTGGGTAAACAGGCAACATTTGGTAACAATTGTTACCAAATATCGAGTAAACAGACAGAGCTTATAACAACAAGATTCATGTTAGGTAGATGCATGGTTGTATTTATTTGACAGGCTCAGGTACAAAAAGCACACTGTTGTATCCGAATTTTCGAAATGAGACTACCTTTGTTATTTTGACATGGATTGATCCATAAGATTTACTAATAAATATATTTGAAAATAGAAAACAATTTCGACTAATAGAAGAATAATTTATGTTCTGAAACGAAACTCTAAATCTCAATATAACATCCATGTAGTCATAAAGTTGAGAATAAGTAATTATTTTAAGGCCCTTACCTAAATTCTGTGCGTTGAGTGCTAAAATATTCACCTTTCCACCTTTATAAGGTTCGTTGAATGTCCGTATTATACAAATACGCAAGGACTTTATTTACTTGTGTGTCAATTTGAAACGCCGAAAATGTATGAAAACATTTTCTTAATTAACATTTCTCAATACTTTTCCTTAGGAGGTATCATTATATGGGGTAGATGCCTAAATGCTGGCTGATATATTTCATTATCGTCAGGTTCGAGTTTTTTTTATCATGATATCCTTAAAGGCTGAATAATTATCACAGGTGGCAAAATCGACTTTAAATTCCATACTTTGTAAGGTAAAAACTGACAATTTCGAGTAACGAATATGCCCCGTACTATGTTAGAATACGCCTATATGGCATGGCATAATAATAAAAGGTAACAGCAAGTGTTGTTGTACAACAAACGATACAACAACCACATAGAAATTTGTTGTTGTAAGTTCTACTAGTTTCAACTCTTTTGACAGAAAAATGTAAACAAACAAATTATCATAAAATTATTTTTATTTTGAAAATGAAATATTTTTGAATCCACAAAATAAAAATTGAAAAACATGAATGAAAATATATCAAATTTATATTTCTATCGCTTCCACATCTTTACTATAATTGAGCCATTGCCATATATAGGTGTAACACATATGCAAATGCTGGGAATAGCGAGTTGTTCCTTAAAGAAAGATTTGCTTCCTTAAACGATCCCAGCAGGCAGATTGAGTAAATTGAATACGGGAGGACATTTAATAAAGAACAATTTCGAATTGAATAAGTTCCCAATTTTCCTGTTGGGTGATTTTTAAAAACATAATTTGTCAAATGCATATTGACACTAGTATTACGTTGGAATCAAATCAGCTGGGATTTGCTGTTACCTTTTATAATTGTACCATGCCTATATGGGGACCACCCCAACACACGGAACAAATCAGTTAACTATTTTAATATAAAAAAGAGGGGTTATATGGGGACTACCCCATAAAGAGGGGGAATATTCGGTTGAAAACCCGCTCAATAGCCCCAAAATACCGTAAATTTAAGGGTTGACATAGTTCAAGTTTTGGAGTTGAATATTTTGTTGGTAATTCCAAAGTTCATGAAGTTCAAATCAGCTGGGATTTGCTGTTACCTTTTATAATTGTACCATGCCTATATGGGGACCACCCCAACACACGGAACAAATCAGTTAACTATTTTAATATAAACAAGTGAAAAAGCGTTAAGTTCGGCCGGGCCGAACTTTGTATACCCTCCACCATAGATATACTGACAGGTACTAGAAATGAAAATAAAGGAAACATACCAAAAAGTGGACCTATACCGACATGTCTAAAATCGGATTATGTAAACCATAATACAAATTTCAGAAATTTTTAATTGATAATTCAAATTCGAAGATGGGGAATATCGGTCCACTCCTTCTGAAACCTCCACAGAGGCTAGGTCTAAATGCGACTATAGTTCATTATCGAACCTTACGTTCTAATTTTTTACCTCGCTATCCTCTGCAGGTGAAATGATTACACTAGAGTCTTAGAACCAAACTCAAAACGCGGAACATATCAGATAACTATATTAATATAAAAAAAGGGGGTTATATGGGGACTACCCCAAAAAGGGGGCGAATATTAATAATTTTTGGTAGAGAGATTTGGTACCTATTAAGAACTCAAAATACTAAATTACAGCTAATTCGGCGGAAAAATACGATCAAAACCCCCAAAATTCTAAAAATTGGGAAGTACCATTATATAGGAGCTACCAGAAAAAGTGGACCTATATTTATAATTTTTTGTGGAGACATTAAGGACCCAATAAGAACCCAATGTAGCAAAGTTCAGCGAAAAACGTGCTCAAGAACCCTAAAATACCGAAAATTGGGGGGTACCCTTATATGGGGGCTACCCGAAAAAATTGACCTATATACATAATTTTTTAGAGAGGTTTGGTACCTATTAAGAACTCAAAACACTAAATTACAGCCAATTCGGCGGAAAAATACGACCAAAACCCCCAAAATACTGAAAATTAGGAGGTTCCGTTATATGGGGGCTACCAGAAAATATGGACCTATACTTATAATTTTTTGTGGAGACATTTAGTATCCAATAAGAACCCAATGTACCAAATTTCAGCGAATTCGGCTGAAAAAGGCGCTCAAGAACCCTAAAATACCGAAATTTGCCGGGTACCCTTATATGGGAGCTATGCCTAAACGTGGACCGATATATCCCATCTTCGAACTTGACCTGCCTGCAGACAAAAGACAACCCTATGCAAAATTTCAGCACTCTATCTCAATTCCTTCAGAAGATAGCGTGATTACAACAGACGGACGGACATGGCTAGATCGTCTTAGAATTTTACCCTGATCATGAATATATATACTTTATAGGGTCGGAAATGAATATATCGAGGAGTTACAAACGGAATGACAAAATTAATATACCCTCCATACTATGGTGGAGGGTATAAAAAGGGGGTTATATGGGGACTACCCCATAAAGAGGGGGAATATTCGGTTGAAAACCCGCTCAAGAGCCCCAAAATACCGTAAATTTAAGGGTTGACATAGTTCAAGTTTTGGAGTTGAATATTTTGTTGGTAATTCCAAAGTTCATGAAGAAAAACCTTTATATATTTGTATTGCAGGCTGTTTTCATGTTCATTCAAATCAAATGAGGATTCTTTTTTTGAATCATATTCTTCTTCTATCTCGAATCCTTGTGCGTTTTTTCGTAGTTATTTGATTCAACCTAAATAAACTAAATTCAACACAAAGAAATTCTTTGACCTCCTAATTTTATACAGATATGTCGCTCATAAGATTTGAGATAGGGTCCGCAAATACAGGAAATCTATATTTCTATGTATTTACCGTGCTTTTCCAATTTTAACAGATCCTTGCTCAGAAATTCTTATACATATCTATGTGCACAAAAAATATCGAATAAATTCTAAATTATGAAGAATCGGAGGATTCGACTGAAATATTTAACATTAATAGATATCATTATGAGGAACTCGTTAATAATATTTGTATGCGAGAGACGGATCGGGATCCATATGTTTTTGAACTATATTTTAATTCGATTTTTGTACCGGTTTTAGTCAACCGATTAAATATATTTGTATATCATTGGAATGCTAACGACTTTGCTAATTCCATCGGTTGATTAAAACCATTACAGAAATAGTTTTTTTATTTTTAAAAATCCGGTTTATGGGTGCCAATCCATCTATCTCTTGCAAATAAATGTTATTAACGTGTTTGAAATCTAATTATGATAAACATTTCAGATGAACCCGACACTTCGTCATAATTAACAATTTATACGAAATTGATTAGTGTACATTGTATTGTGTAGGAATCTAAAATTTATTGAAAACAATTTAATGTTGGCTTAGAAAATTTTTCAAAACATTCTGTTGACCAGGATGCTGCTGATTCGACATCTCTGCATTTATAGATATCAATTACTTTTTGCACTCAGTTAACCGAATTTTGACAAATCGACTACATGTATGTTTGCCGCCAAAACTCATCGCTTGCTCATTAATACATTTTTTTTTCATATACGCACAAACATTAAACGTAGATACGATGGACGTGGATACAAATATGCAGACGTGTGAAACTCTTAAAAATACCACCAATGGAGGACAATTAAATGGTTGCGGCACACCGAGTGGTCCGAAAAATGATTGTTCCTCAACAAATGGTCATTCAAAGGCTGAAGAGGACCATGAGAATAAGGATGAACAACAATATTTAGATTTAATAGACAGGATAATAAGAACAGGTAATTGGCAAGTGCCCATGTGCATCCTTTTTATTTTCTCATAAATTCCTCGTTCGTAGGAGCCAAAAAGGACGATCGCACCGGTGTTGGCACTGTGTCCATTTTCGGTGCCCAAATGCGATTCGATATGCGAAATTGTTTCCCCCTATTGACAACCAAACGAGTATTTTGGAGAGCCGTGGCCGAAGAACTTTTGTGGTTCATACGTGGTTGCACCAATGCCAAAGTGTTGCAGGATAAAAATATTCACATTTGGGATGGCAACAGTACACGAGAGTTTTTGGACAAACTTGGTTTTACCGACCGTAAGGAAGGTGACTTGGGTCCTGTGTATGGCTTCCAGTGGCGTCATTTTGGAGCTAAATATCGTACATGCGATGATGATTACACCGGTGAGGGTATTGATCAACTGAAAAATGTTATCCACACAATACGCACTGACCCCGATAACAGGCGTATTATAATGTCCGCCTGGAATCCCAGTGATATACCCCTAATGGCATTGCCACCATGCCACTGTTTGGCACAATTTTATGTTGCAAATGGAGAATTGTCATGCCAATTGTTTCAACGTAGCGCCGACATGGGCTTGGGTGTACCATTTAATATTGCTTCGTATGCTTTGTTAACGTATATGATTGCTCACATTACAGGACTTAAGCCGGGTGATTTTGTCCACTCATTGGGCGATACACATGTCTATTTGAATCACATTGAACCGTTAAATGAACAATTGAAACGTAAACCACGTAAATTTCCAAAATTAATAATCAAACGTCAAGTGGAGGACATTGAGGATTTTAAGTTTGATGATTTTGAAATTGTTGACTATAATCCGTATCCAAAGATACATATGGAGATGGCTGTTTGAAACAGAACTTAAGTTACATTTTATATTAAGAGGGGGAGGTGTCCAAGTTCACAGGAATTTTAAAGATTATTATATGTTTTAACTGTCTGCATAAGTATTACTTTACTAAAAATGTTAACAAATATATGATTTTATGTAAAAATTACTAATAAAAACAATACATTTTAGTTTTTGTTGTTTTATTAATATTTAAGGGAGGTAATTTTAGTTATTTTGCAAGTTTGTGTTGTAGATAGATATGTAATAAAATCGAATTTCAACAATTTAAAACAAGTTTGAAATTTCTGATTAAATGTAATTTTCGCATCATAAATTCCGCGAGACCCTTTAAAATTCTTAAAAACAAGATGGGTTTAAATTAAAAGCGGCTGAAATAAAAGTTTCAAAAACCTAATTATCAGAAAAATCAATATTTCCTGAGACTCTTCTTTTAATTATATGTATTTGTGGGTTCTTCTATCTGTCCATAGATGGAAACTACGGATACTCGACAAATTTTCTTTTAATTAGAATATTATTTGCGGAATTTTGAAAAAAATTCTAACGTTTATAACTTTGATGGTAGAATTTAACAGAGTTTATGCTTAGCATTGTTTGTGGACAAAAGTACTAAAGCGAATAATCTAGCTATGTGTGTCCGTTTGGTCATTACTAGCACAGTACATTATAAAAGTACAGCCGGATTTATGGGCCGATCTACGCAATTACGCATTAAAATTCCGTTCGGGTTAGATGATTATTTACAATGCACAGATGAAATAGTATGATCAACAATTCATGATGATCGGTCAATATTTTGCATTAAGATCAAATGTATGATGTTAATGTCTACACATCGTCTGGACTTAACTTCCCACAGAAATTAAAAGTCAAGTTTAAAAGGCTGCAACCTGGACCAATGGTGTCCAAAGTGGGGTTAGGTGTATGAGTTTGGCTGGACAGTTGAAGGGGTGTCATGTGGACCATTACCACATGCTGGGCAGATATTGCCCAACGTGCTATTAATTCGGAGGCGACTTCACCTTCCGGATTATTCAGGTTTGGATAGCTACTTCTATAACACCCATGCAATATCCTTCGACTACATCTAGTCCAGTGGTAGGTGTGTTGGGTATGATAACCATAATTTTACATCATAAAACAGTGACGACCTGCATTGTAATAGCTATTCCAAGACATTGACCTACAATAAAAAGGTTCTGCCAAAAGCTTTTTTTACCATTAAAAACAACAAGAAAATGCCTAAAATGGGTAGGCATTTATGTATAAGGAAGAAGTTTCCTACATAACCGGAACTTGGAGGCCAAATTACTACCACTATGAATAGAAAATTTGTGCAGGACCATCAATATACCTAAAATCGAGTGGGAACGAGATGTTTATATGTGTCAAATCATTGACCCATATTGATCGACAAAGTTTTGTTTTCGATATTTTGAAATGTCGAATAGCAGCTCCTTCGGATGGAAAGAAGTGGCTAACAGCTTAAAACATGGAAATACGGGGGCTCGACCAATTATACCGATTAATCTCATTTGCAATCACAAAAATGCCTAAGCTCTATTTCAACAATACGATAGGGTATATTTATGGTTGTTTTGATAATATTTACTAAAAGTGTTTTCCACATCAGTCGGATATTAAAGTCACACTTACGGCAATCCAAACCGATAAAATAGCACCTCTTGACTCTGAATAAATAAAATGGAATTATACAGTATCTACATATACTGTGTTTCATGTGTGCTTTTTTATTTTGATTTTTTAATTAAAAAAACGTCAATTAAACAATTAAAAAAAATCAAATTCTTTCGCATATATTTCATAAACAATTACAACTACAGCTAACAACAATATGCCATTCTATACACCACGACCAGTTAACAGCACAATGATAAGATGTGCATCTACGATAAGTTTAAATTCTTGGCCATCGGATCAAAACTCTAATGAATGGAATCTGAGTAGTCGTAGTTGTGAACCAACGTTTAGTTTTCGGTATGTAGTGATTTAATCGAGAACATTTGTTCATGTTTGCTCTTACAGGAACCCCACATATTCCTGTAACCAATTAATATCGAATTCTGAAAATAATTGTCCACAGGAGTGTGATAATTATACAGCTGAGGAATTTAAAAGGACAATAACTGAGACACCGGGTGACATTGTACCACCATTAGATTTACAATCGGAAGAGAATTATCCAACAGCCAGTGATGATATGACCTATTCAGTTAAAATACATCGACAACCAGAATTGGCTTATGAAACGTGGTTATCAGCAAAAAGGTAATAAAAACAATAATAACTGGGAGGACATTTTTCCTAACATATCAGATTAAGGCTAAAATGACAAGTTTTGTCGGTTCAAAAATAGATATAGCACATGTATTATTTGCACTATATACATGTAATCGGAATTAATTATATAAGCGACCTATGTTGTAATTTTGGACTCAATTTTATAATCTATGCAAAATTCCGTGTCAATTGCACAATTAATATACCAAAATTGTTGTATTAGAAAATTGAGGCATTAACTAAAATAACAAAATATTTCTTTACATATGTTGCAGAAAACTTCATTCCATTGAGGCTGCCCGTCGCCGGGAAGAAGCAGAACGAAAACGACAGGAATTGGAAGAACGTAAACGTATATCAAAAGAAAAATATGAAAAATGGCTAGAAAATAAAAGCAAACAACAAAAGCAACAACAACAACTGTCCCAACATAGTATTAACGTTTCCAATTCAAAATTAATTTTGAAAAGCCAAACATCTATTTCGAATACTTCCGAAAAATCGTTACGTTCAAACATAAACAATGGTCAAGATAAAACTCATTTAGATGAATGGGAGCGAACGAAACGTTTACAGGAAGAACGTCGCCGTATACGAAAACAACAAGAAGAACAGAAGCGTAGGGAACTGGAAGAACAACGTCGTAAAGCAGCCGCAGAAGCATGGGAGAAATGGTTAGCGGATGCTGCCAAGAAACCAAAGCCCGTACCATTGAATCGTGGCATATTTACATTACGTGGAACAATTTCAGATATATTTGTAAATCCCAATGAATGGAAAACTGTAGTGCCAACAAATGGTGATGGTATGGATTAGAAATTTATTAAATTGTTGGCAAGTTTTTATGTTTATAAATATATATTTTTTACTATATTGTTTTATAAAAAAATCAAAACTTTGTTGTTAATTCATAAACAGAAATAGCCGTTTGTACGCTGTGAGACATAACATTGGTTCGCTCCAAATTACAGGTCGAGTTCCTATTTTAGAATAAACAGTTGGTAGTTTTTTTAGATAGTCTAATTTTCCAGGATTAAAATTTAACGTGGAAACAAAGCACAATTAATGAATTAATGTCAGGGTTAACCTGTCCACGCATGTATTTGAGAGTTTTTTTCTATAAAAATCATTTTTGAATAATATTTATAACAGTTTTTATAACAAACCGATAGTATTAATAACACATATTTCATTTTTCAATTTACAACTACGCATTTATTCTCTTAAAACTACACTACAAATATTATCGGAAACATTTTGTTTTATCTTTGAAACGGATGAACTTGCATGGCAGATTTTATATTTGTCTTTATGGCCGATGGTGCTTTACCCAATTGACTTACACCACCAGGACTAACGGAACTCATCGGTGCTGGTGGACGAATTGCCGGCGGTACCATCATACTACCAGGACCGCCACCGGGCACAACCATTTTCAAGCCCTTACCCATACCAACTGCAGCCACTAGGGTATTAGTATCAGCCATACTGCTAGTTTGTTGTATGCCAGCCCTGGATGATGACTCAATGTCCCATTCTTCGCGTTTTTTACTCACCATATCTAGTATGTGTGAGACTACCTTATTGTGCTGGGCCACTTGTTTGGCCGCTGCTTCAGCCGACAAATTTGCTGCCTTCTGTTCATTTTGCAACATTTTTTGTTCGGCCATTGGTTCCGGTTTGGTACGCAAATAATCCGGCACAATATCGTGTGAGAAGACTGGCACACGACCTTGTGTTAATTGGATAAGAGCCTCGTCCCTTTCGGGGGACAGCATTAAGGGAAGTACGGTTCGATTGCGTAGTGGAGGGCATATTTCTTTCGACAGGATTTTCGAAAGGCCAGTGAGCTAGGAAAAATTAATTCAATTCAAATACTCTTTTTACTGAATAGACGTCAGTAAGGAATAACTTACATGGCTCGATATGAGAGCGAAATTATCCAGGAAAGTAGGCCAGTTGATAAATTCATATTCAGTTTCCAATTTATGTACCATGGCTCCTATGGAAACCTTCAAATCGTTCAAGCGATTTTGAACCGCATCCAGGGTCATTTCCAGTTGTTTTTCCTCGCGAGACATAGTTCGGGGTTGGTTTACAAAATAAAATGTTTGTAGTTCAGTTTAAGTGGTTCACTTAAAGGAACGACTGAACTGTTTTTTTTCACACTAAAAGTGCAAATTAGGGATAAGTAAATCTACTTTCGAATAATCGATTAATTGACGTTTTGTATGGAAAAGTCGAAATGCGTTGTGTGCGTTAACACGATAAAAAAATGCGCAACGCGATCATTGTGCAGAAACTTTAAAGGTCTATGAAGAATGTTCGCGTTGAGCGTTTTTTGTTATCGCGTTAACGCACGCAAAAAGTTAAAATATATTTAACTCCGAAGCGCAGCGCACATCAACTTCGAGCGTTTTTGTTATCGCTTCCTTGTGGTTGTTGTATTTTCGATAACACATAACGCTTACTTAGCTGGTTGGAGCTTAAAAAGATTTCCTAGAGCGTCTAATTTGAAATACCATGTTCCGATATGTCTTATACTTGATTTTCCATCTATTTCGTGGCCTTTCCCTTCTGCGTGAACCATCACTTGGTTGCTGCAGCTCGATCCATCCGAGAATAGATGGTATAGCTCATTCGACGACAATATTCACCGTCGACACAGATCGGCTCATAGATCTTCCGGAGAAAATTTCTCTGTAATACTCCAAGATCTGCCTCATCTACTTGCGCAAGAACCCATGCTTCAGATCCATGCAACTGCACGGTTTGTATCACCGTCTTGCGGAGTGTGAGTTTGTTCTGGCGAGAGGTGGCCTTTCTTTTGAGTTGCTTAGTCAGACCATAGAAGCATCTGTTGGCCAACACTATTCTTCTCCAGATTTCAAAGCTGATGTTATTAGTTTTTTATGGCGGTATCGAGGTATATAAAATCGTTTACTACCTCGAACTTGTAGTTTTTAAGCTCCACAGTTGGTCCGAGTATACTGAACGTCTTGCGCGTTGGTACCATCAGCTTGGTCTTCTCGCCATTTACTACCCGTCCCACTTTGGTATGCTCCTTTTCAATTCGTTCAAATGTGGATATTACCGCTCGTTATGTTCGAACAATTACGACGATTTAGATCCCTATGATCTTTTCCAGCAGGATGCTAAAAAGGTCACACGACAAACTGTCACCTTGGCTGAATCTTCGTTTGGGATTGCAGGGCTTCGAGAGGTACTTTCCGACTTTAACTGCTGACCTTGTGTCAGTCAAAGTTATCCTGCATAGCCGTATTTATTTTGTAGGAATGCCGAACGCATTAAATTCCATTGTGCGGATTGAGCTGTCGAATGCTGCTTTATAGTCGACGAACAGGTGGCATGTTTCGATGTGTTTTTCGTGGGTCTTTTTTAGGATTTGGCGCAGTGTGAAAATCTGGTCTAGGTGGATTTGCTAGGTCTGAAGCCGCATTTGTATGGTTCAATAATGTCATTGACCATTGACTTCAGTCGTTAACTTTATATGCGATCGGAAGTAGACTAATTCCTATATAGTTGACACATATCGTCTTGTCTCCATTTCTGTGCTGAGGTTCCAATCATTGGGCATGCATTCATCTAGCCAAATTGTACTAATCAGTTGGTTTATGCTTCTGAATAGCGTCTGGCCACCGGCCTAGAATAGTTCGTCTGGTAATACATCGGCACATGATGCTTTATTATTCTTCAGCAGATTAACAAATTCAGCAGTATACAAATTTTACCGCCATATCTTATTTTTCTGAAGTATCTTCTTCGCCGTTACTGTTCGAGCTTTGCAAAATGCTCCATCGAGATCCTCAACACGCTGTCTGTATCTGTCAACTGCAAAGAAACCTAATAAATCCTAAAACCTAAATTAATTCCTTCCTGCAAATGCTGAAGCTCGATGAACTTTTGTGGTATCAATGGGTGAAAAACCAGTGCTGCATATCATGAATTGTGATTCGGCTGCAGATAATTGTGGAAAATGTGTGTGAATAAAAATTCAAAAAAAAAAAAAAATCACATATCTTCTACAATAGAAATTTTTGTAATATTATAAAGCTCCGAAGGATATTTTTGCTTGTTGTTTTTAAAATTTCCTTTATTTTCATTATTCATCGTATTGGATAATTAAAACAAGTGATAGAGATTTCAGAGGTTTATTTTATAATCTGCGAATTTCCTTCAAATTCAATTTCTTTTATTTCGTTAATTTTTTTGAAAATCGCGGATTTTTGACCAAAAAGCAAGATAAAAAAATAAGGAAGATCTTCACCGATTAGCTTTATCCTAGTTCATACGATAGCTATACACTCACAGAGAAACGTGCAATAATTTGGAATCGATTGGGTTATTAGTTTTTGAGTTATCGTTCCCGCCATTCGCAAAACGATGTTTGGAGAAAAACGCGTTTAAAGTTTGAGAAGCTCTTCAGCCGTCGCTTGATTCTGACACAATAAATCGGTTATATATTCAAGAGTTCTTGAGATTTTCACTTGAAATTTTGTAGGGACATTCTTGAATTAGATTAGATTCGAATTAAATAAAAAAAATGGACCCCTAGAATAAGGGGGGGTCCCTTTAATTACAATCAAGTCCTTCACAGTTGTAAAATATGCAGTTATGTATATGCATTAAAACTTTTGAACTGCTTACTGCAATAATAATATAGGTTCCGAGATCCAGTTATGTATCGGAATCTATTTTACAGCTTCGTATCTAAGCTCTTACAAGTTCTTCGTGCATTTCCATCTTTTGGCCATGAATGAAAATTTGAAAATTATTTTTTTTTGCATGACGATTTTTCTTTATTGAATCACCCATTGCAAAAAAAGTCAATACCTTATAAAGGTGGGTAAAAAAATAAAAAAAACGTATTTGAAATCAGAACTATAAAAGACGCTCACTGCAAGCTACGACAAAACATTTCATCGCATCCCTCTTAAGTGTTAACATCTTACCGCTTTGCATTAGAACCAATTTTTTGAGAAAAAAAAAAAAATACAATTTGCAAATATTAAACAATAAACAAACTCATCACCGATACAGGTGCCCATAACAAATACAAATTACAATTTTAAAATCGATATGTATTGCCGCTGCGTACAATTAAAACGTGATCATGCCGCTTTATGAGTTCTTAGTGATACTGGTGTTAATAATCATTTTTCTACAACGAAAATGTTGGCGCCTTGTATGGCAAGTAAACGGATGGCGTGGCATTATTCAGCAACCCATATTATGGATACTATTGGCTTGCAACATTGATCCAAAAAGTTAAGTACAATATTGTATATTATATAATATAAAGTCGAAAATCGGTGATATTTGTACGAACAATGAATTCGTCATTGCGTAAATATTAGGCGTGTTCGTTTGCGCTTTCCGTAAATATTACACGGTAACTTCGATATGATATTGACTTAAGGGGACCCCCCATTCTCGGGGTCAACAATTTTTTTTGATTTAATTCTGTTGATATGAAAATCTGGCAATACTGTTGAGATATCCTGAAGGTTGCATTTTCTGATATGCGAGAAATGCAACACTGTATTTTTATGTTCCTTTTTTACATCCACTACTTTCTTCTTCTCGTTATAACCTCTGTGAAATAAAGATCTCTTCTGTCTAAGATAAATTGTATCTGAGTTTTATTTTCGCCATCACAACAGGTTATGGGCCCAGAGTCTGTGAGATCAATTTATCTTAGACTGCACATTGTTGAGAAGAAAGTTTGTTTAAAAAATAATGTCGGCTTCAACGAATTTCGTGATTGAAAAGTTGCTCGGGAGAGAAAACTACACAACGTGGGCGTTCGCTGTAAAAAATCTGCTACAGCATGAAGAATTGTGGGAAACCGTCCAAGGTAGTTACCCGGCAACTGGTTTAAATCCAAAAGTGGATATGAAGGCGAAAACAAAAATCATTTTGTTGGTGGACAAGGTGAACTATGTTCATATTGAGGATGCCGAGACATCAAAAGAGGTATGGGACAAGCTGAAGTCTGCCTTCCAAGATTCTGGACTTACGCGTAGAGTTGGGTTGTTGCGTCAGCTCATTACAACAAATTTTGCAACATGCGCAAGTGTTGAGGAGTACGTAAGTCAAATCGTATCTACGGCGCATAAGTTGAAAGAAGTTGACATGCCCGTGAGTGATGAATGGATAGGAACACTACTTTTAGCAGGGCTGCCTGAGGAGTACGCACCGATGATAATGGGTATCGAAAGTTCCGGTGTTAAAATTACTTGCGACTCCATCAAGACCAAACTACTTCAAGATGTTAAAAAGGCCAACGAGAGCGGTGATGCGGCGTTTTTTACAAGGAAGAAGCAACAAAAGAAAAGAATGCGATGTTTTAATTGTAACCGCATTGGTCACATTGCAGCGGATTGTCACAGTAAAAAACAACCAGACAAAAAGGAGAGTGGTTTTTGCACAGTGTATGTGGCCAAAGCAACCAATGACAAAGAGTGGTTCATTGATTCTGGAGCGAGTTTGCACATGTGTATGCGGAAAGAGTGGTTCAGTGATATTCGGCAATCTACTGTGAAGGAAATTTTCGTGTCCAACAAAGAGAAACTGTCTGTTGAAGGTATTGGTGACATAAAGTTCAAACTCTTTGTGAATGGGAAAAAGATGGACATAACTTTTTACGACGTCCTTTATGTACCGAATCTGTCAGTGAACCTGCTTTCAGTTAGCCAAATTATAAGCAGAGGTTATACAGTTCAGTTCCAGAATGACAAGTGTATGATGAAAAGAGGCAGAAAAGTGATAGCCACTGCCACACTTGAGAATAACATGTTTAAATTAGATGGAAACACTGAACAGAAGTGCATGGCAGCTATCACAGATCATGTTATATGGCATTCTAGAATGGGTCATCTGAATTATGCAGACATGAACAAGACCAAGGAGCTTGTAAATGGAATTCAATTTAAAATGTCGCCCAATGAGAATTGTGTTTCATGTCTTAAAGGCAAAATGTCTCGGAAGCCATATAGACCATCAAATACCCGTACATCTGATATGCTTGAGCTCATACATTCGGACCTGTGTGGCCCGATGGAGGAATCGTCGATAAATGGAGCTAAGTATTTTTTGTGTTTTCTTGATGATTATACACGTAAAGTATTTGTATATTTTTTGAAGGCAAAAACGGAGGTAGCAGCATTGTTTGAGCAGTTTAAAGCCAGAGTGGAAAATGAAACTGGCAAACGAATTAAATGTTTACGTACGGACAACGGCACTGAATATTGCAACAAACAGCTCTCAGAATTATTAAAAAGATATGGCATACAACATCAAACCACCGTACCATACAGTCCACAGCAAAACGGCGTGGCTGAAAGAGCAAATCGCACAATAGTCGAAAAAGCGCGCTGTATGTTATTTCATTCTGGTTTGCCGAAGAAGTTTTGGGCCGAGGCTGTTGCAAATGCCGTTCATGTCATTAATCGCTCCGTTTCTGCCGCTATTGCAAAAAATATACCCCAAGAACTCTGGACCGGTAATAAAGTTGATTTGTCACATCTTCGAACATTTGGATGTCGAGCTATGGCGTATGTGCCGAAAGAAAAAAGACGAAAATGGGATGCAAAATCCAAAGAATTAATCTTTACTGGCTACTGCGAAGAGACAAAAGGTTACCGTCTACTTGATCCCAATACTCTCATTCTCGTCAAAAGTCGTGATGTAATATTTTTAGAAAATGAATTCTGGCGAGATAAATTAAAGGCTGCGGAAGATAATTATTGTTTTTATAAAGAGAAACACTCAGCTGCTGTTGGCGATGGCACTGTTGATGATGGTACTGTTGGTGATGGCACAATTAGTGATGGGACTTTTGGCGATGGCAACGTTGATGATGACGTATGGAATTACAGTGATGATTCACAAGATTTTGTCGAGTTTGATGAGACGATTACCAGTGATGATACAGATGTTCAACTGGTAAATCAACAAAATAGTGATGAAACTGTTAGACGTTCCTCACGAACACCAAAACCAATTAATATGAGTGATTATTATATGTATGCAGTGGAGGTTGGTGGTGTTGAAGATCCATTTACAATACATGATGCATTTAAAGACGTTGATGCCAAACAGTGGAGACAAGCAATGAAAAGTGAGTACCAGTCTTTAATGCAGAACAATACATGGACGTTAATGGACTTGCCGCAAGGAGTGAAGCCAATTAAAAATAAATGGGTGTTCAAAAGAAAGCGTGATGATTGTGGAAATGTGATGAAATTTAAAGCAAGATTGGTCATAAAGGGATGCTCTCAAAAGCCAGGGATTGATTTCCAGGAAATTTATTCGCCTGTGGTGCGCTACACATCTATACGCTACCTGTTGTCAATTGCAGCACAGTTTAACCTAGACATCGAACAAATGGATGCGGTTACAGCCTTTCTTCAAGGAGACTTAGATGAAGAAATATTTATGGAGCCACCGGAGGGTATTAAGGGCGATTTTAAAGGCAAGGTCTGCAAACTCAACAAGGCAATATATGGGCTTAAACAAGCAAGTCGCCAATGGAACAAAAAGTTAGACGCAGTTTTGAAAAGCTTGAATTTGCAGCAATCGGAGATGGACCCATGTATTTATTATAATATAAGTGGCACCAAAATATTTTTTATATCTGTATACGTCGATGACATATTGATTTTCTCCAATAATGATGAGTTTATGAAGGCAGTGAAGAAAGAGCTGCAGAGATCGTTGAGTATGAAAGATTTGGGTGTAGCAAAGAATTGTGTTGGTTTACATATAACCAGAAATAGAGAGAAAGGTGAAATATATGTTGACCAGACCATGCATGCCAATGAGTTTTTACGTCGTTTTAACATGGAAGAGTGCAAGCCAATTTCCACACCGTTTGATGTAAATGTAAAATTGAAGAAACCGGAGGCTGGATCAAGAAATCCAGACAATTTACCTTACCAAGAGGCCGTAGGATGTTTACTCTACTTGGTGCAAGGATCTCGACCTGACCTTGCATATTCCGTCAACTATTTGAGTAAATTTAATGATTCCTTTGATAATACACACTGGTCAGCCGTGAAAAGAGTTTTCAGATATTTGAAAGGGACCAAAAATGCTACATTGGTTTATAAGAAAAATGATAATGGTCTTCAGATAAGCGGTTTTTGTGACGCTGATTATGCAGGGGATATATCAGATAGACGATCATGCACTGGATTTGTTTTTATGCAGCAAGGTCCAATTAGTTGGAATAGTAAGAGGCAAGCCACAGTGGCCTTATCAACTACAGAAGCTGAGTACATGGCGATGTCTGCAGCAGTGCAAGAAGCAGAATGGCTTCGGCAGTTGCAAAAACAATTTTTTGGTCATCTTTGTA